>NC_056739.1:1271268958-1271361458 GCF_019279795.1 Protopterus annectens
AGGTGAGACTCAATCATAACTCTGTATGGTCCGTGGAGTTTTAGTTGTAGGAAAAAAAGTGTTTTGCCAGCTGTGAAAGCCAGTAAAGCTCTTAACAAGTGCTGTCCCATAGTCAGTCAGTTTTTAACTGCCATAACTTAATTAAGTTACTTTATTTATTTATTTTTACTTTTGTTGACCGGGATAGTCTAACTGGATATATGTCCATTTTCAATAGAGTCCCGGGGAGATAAACTCCAAGAGATTACCATACTACAAACATTCTGGTAACAAGTTGGTATACAGATAAATACTAGAAATTTCAACAGTTCAGAAATTTCCACAGTTTATACAAAATCTTGTTGCAAGCATTAGATAAGATATTTTAGGCTTTATATACAATAGACTTTACTAGTAACTAGTTATACAGAATACATACTTCAAATTTCAACAGTTCAAAAAGTATAACAGTTTATACAAATCTTGTTGCAAGCCTTAGGTAAGATATTTTAGACTTTATGTACAGAAGACTTGAACTAGGTATGTTAAATTATCTCTATTAGGATAAGATATATCTTTGCCAAGGATAGGGCTTGATAGAGAAAGGTGCAGACAGAGGAGGCATAAGGTCTGTAGTGAGGGTAACAGGGATAGAAGCTGAGATTAGTCTGTATTTGTACAGGGATATAACCAATGTATTTTAAGATAGAGTTTGAGATTGTGCTTAAAGTATAAAAGAAGACAGTGATATTAGTTCATGAGGGAGTTGGTTCCAATATTTTCCAACTGCGTTAGAGAACAGAGCATCTCCTGCCATGTTGTTAGATTTATATGTTGATACAAGTAGTTTATTAGATGAGTGTAAAGTCTTAAGGTTTTTATATTGGGTAATGATGTTAGAAAGTATTGGGGTAATGGTAGGTTGGAAGAGGGTCTTGTGGGCAATGGTGAGTTGGTTAAAGGGAATTTGATTCTGAAGCCGTAACCAACCTAACTGTTTCGGGTTATAGTAGTAATGGGTCCTGAAGGGGGAAGCAGTAACAAATCTTGCAATGCTGTTGCATGAGTTGGCTAGCTTGTTAAGGTTATTTTTTGACAAATTAGTATATATTGAAGAAGCATAGAGAAGTGTGGAGATAAGGTGGGAATGGGCAATAGTGACTCTAGCTACTTATAGACTGACATCTGTAAACTTTCGTAAATGTATTAGGAAAGATAGTCAGGGACATTTCAGAGTGAAGGAACATCCCTTCCCTGATACTGGACCATAACAGGGGTTAGGGGGTCTATAACAAGTGTTACACACCATTGAAAGAGGTGTTACGGTTTGGTCTTGTGTTTTGCATAAGCACTGTGCTCCTATATATCTTAAGGGCTTGGATTTAACAAATTTCCTATTGGAGTACAAGAAAATTGTGAATTTTTCATCTCAGTTCTGGACTTAATTCAGCAAGCTTGAAAATGATTTAGTTGATGTTCGAAGAAAGTTTTGAGCTTTTTTATTGGTTAATCTGTTAACTTGTTTAAATCAGTTTGCTCTCATTTGCTACATAAGCAAAACCAAACCATCTGCTGATCTCTGCAAAACATTTGTAGAAATTTTCACTGCATATTGCACATTTGAACTGCATTTTTTAGCATACCACTGCTTATTTGAACTTTTTAAATTTTTTTTTGAAATTGTTGTACTTTGCTTGCTGTAGCATAGACTAGATTCACACCTGCTGAATCTAGTTCTCTTTGTATTACTTGAGCATTAAACCAGACCATCTTTTGTTGGAGAGGGTTCCCCTGCACCCTAGTGGCAGGAGTGTGCAATTAGAACTCATCTGATTGAAGATTGCTGGAACAGCCTCAGTTTTGTGCTTTTTCATTGGTTGTTTAGATAAGTTTGTGCTGGTTTGCTACACAGCACCACGTTTGTGCATCACACACTGCCACACAGTGGTGGGTACAGTTGGTGGTTATAGATGCAAACACTTTTGCCTGGAAATTTTTTCTT
Source organism: Protopterus annectens (assembly GCF_019279795.1). Lineage (NCBI taxonomy): Eukaryota > Metazoa > Chordata > Ceratodontiformes > Protopteridae > Protopterus > Protopterus annectens. The sequence continues at coordinate 1,271,270,940 of NC_056739.1, forward strand.
AGTACTCTCCTGGTGCTCCATCTGTGAGTTCTCATGATTGCTCCTCACTGACAGGTGTGATGCATTCAGCAAAGCTCCTGAGCTACCAACAGAGATCCTACCTACTAACCCTTCATATTTTTGTCCACTTCTCCTTTCCTGCACTTTACTTTTTCCTTCCTGTCCTCTTGCCACATCAACTAACTAGCATTATGGACAAACAATTTCCCACAGTTTCTCTAACCAGCCTGGTCGACATCTGTATCCTGAGGCAATGTAGCAATTTCATTTTCAGTGACAACCCACTTCTTCTAGTCCACACACATTCATTATGTGAGAGATGCATCTATATCAAGAACCTAGAAACCAGGCTGTCTCATTCACTAGTCAGTCCATCTGATACCAAGCAGGTTGTCAGCATGCACACCTCACCTTCTGCACCTACCAAACCAATAACACATAAACCTACATATGTGGAGGTTGTTACAAGAAGCTTACCTAAACATCCGAGATCTGCCAAACACAAGCACACTTCACGTAATACATCCTCTGCAGAACATAGTACACATAATATATCACATACCAGTGTCTCACCAGTCAACCCTGTAAGGCATAACACAAAAACAAACATCTTAGTCATAGACGACTCAATTGTGAGACACACAAATGTCCCTCCCACCAGCTTGGATGAGGAAAAGGTCACGGTCAGCTGTCTGTCAGGTGCCAGCCTCTACCACATTACACACGCACTCATGTCTCTCAACGACAGGCACTGTTATGACTCAGTCATTGGCCATGTCGGTGTCAACGACTTGAGACGTACCTCACTGGACTATATGAAGAGAGACATGACTGAGCTCTGAGATTGTGTCTCAGTCAGGTATGCCCCTAGCCTTAAGCAGCATTTTACCTTCTCCTAGGATGATACCTCAGTACAAAAAAAAAATGAATGAATGACTTCAACAATTGGCTTAGTTTCTGGTGCCATTCAAAGGGGATCCAGTATCTGTCAGCCTGGGATGCTTTGCCAGAGATGGTCTTCATCTGTCACCCCTGGGATTTTGGTTACTGGCTAAGGCTCTTGCCATCCCCATAGTGCCTTTTTTAGGCAATGTCACAAGAACAAAATTCCCAACATAAAAATACCCTCTAAAAACAACCTCAAGGTTATGCTCCTAAATGTTAGGAGTCCAAACCAAAAACTGCACTCATTGAAAGCAATCTTCACTGGGAAGATGTTGACATATGTGCAGTCACTGAGACCTGGTTTAAGGTTGCAGAGAGCACCCCAGCTATACCAGGTTACATTTCTTTCCACACATTCAGTCCACAAACTGAGGGAGTGAGAACTAAAGGAGGTGGTGTATCAATATTCATTAAAGATAAATATACCTGTAGATTGGTTAAACAGCACAATTCCCTTGAATTACTTCAGGAGCAATTAACTTTAGGTAAAACCCCAGGTCATTGCCAAGTATAGCACCTCCTCCATGAATCGGGACATCCATGCAGCATACTTGGATCTATTTGAATCAATCAAGGTACAACCAAACACCCTGGTTTTGGGTGACTTTACCTGTCCATAGATTGGGTAAATTGTATGTGCTCTAACTCACTAGCCCACAGGTCCCTGGACCAGCTGATTGACACACCCACAAGGGGCTCAAAATCCTGGGCCTGCTGCACCCCCCCCCAGTGTGTGGCCATCCCTGGTGAGATCTGACCACAAATCAGTCTCACTAGAAGTAACTATAATACAAGACCCCCCCACCACCTTAGCAACAGCTAAACTAAAAAATTCTCCAAGGCCAAGTACAACCTTTTATGTGATGGCATAAATAGCTTCATAGCCCCATTCCCCCACTGATGGGATAGACACCTATGCTGAGTTATACACCAGTGCTTTTTACAAGCACCTGTACAATTGTGTTGGCTGTGCCGTACCTGATAGAACCGAAGCAAGATCTTCAAGGAAAAACTAACCTGCCTGGTGGACAACTGCTACTAAAAGGCTGTGCAATAAGCAAAAGAAATTGCTGTCTAAGAATAGGAAGGAATGGTCTCAACTGAAAACACTCCCTCTACAACTTAAACAAACCAATACGAGCCCTAGTGAAGTCCTCCAAAGGTAATTATGAATCCAAATTAGCTTCCCTAAGTAAGGATAACCACAAGATGTTTTTTAGTTATATCTGTAACCTCAAAGGTAAGGCCCAGATTTGCGCTGAACTCATAGTTAATGGTACTACATATATAGAACCTGTGGATATAGCAAACCTGCTGGCTGGCAGGTTCAGTGAAAACTTCACTCCCCTGTCCCCATCACATATACCCCCAAAGCATCCCTAACACCTGTCCCCCGTTTATATCTCCAAGGAGCAGGTCTTAAGTGCCCTCTCCAAGGCCAAAAACACAGCTTCTGTGGGACCAGACAACATCCTGGGTTGTGTTCTACATGATTTAAAACGGGAATAAGCATCACCATTGAGCATGCTTTTCAAGCACAGCCTAAGCACTGACTTCATTCCATCAGAATGGAAAATGGCTACCATCATCGCTTTGCACAAAAGGGGTGCATCCATGGACCCCAGGAACTATAGACCCGTTAGCCTGACCAGCCTTATCTACAATCCCATGGAGCAAATCATCATGGACCTTATTAACAAAGATATAGGAAATCTCCAAATGCTCTACCCCACACAGTTTGGCTTTGTCAAGGGGAGAGATCATGTCTGTTAAACTTGATGTACTCCTTCGAGACAGTCACCAAAGCCCTAGATTAGGGCAGATCTGTGCATACAGCCTATCTAGACTTAGCCAAGGCCTTTGATACAATCCCCCACTCAGGCATTATTGACGAACTCACCCAGCTGGGTATCAACCCAAATATTGTCGGGTGGAAACACTGGCTCACTGATGGAACTCATATGGTCAAAATAAGGGACCCAATTGTCTCCAGCAGACCTGTAATCAGTGGTGTTCCACAGTGATCTCTTCTGGGACCCCTACTGTTCAGATTTTACTTCTCTGAAATACAGGCTAAAACTAAAGGTCTGTGGCTGATGAAGTTTGCTGATGACTGCAAACTGGGAGTGATTATTGAAGCCCCTAGCGCTGTCAACATCCTGCAAGAAAGTCTTACACAGATTGACTAGTGCCAAAGTCATGGTCTTAATGCATTTTTTTCCATTGTTTATCATCCCCTTTAATACCCTAAGCACAGAGTCAGTAGTGAGAGATTTGGGCACAGAGGTTGACAGCAACCTTAACTTCGATCACCATGTCTCCACAGTAAGAAGGACATTTTATATTGCTCATCTCATAAAAGGGCATTGCCTCCAGAAAAAAGATGTTATAACCCCCTTGTACTCTTCCCTCATCAGGCCAGTAATAGAGTACAGTGCTCCCTTTGGTATCTTCATTTCCAAACACCTGCAGCAATTGGAGAGACCACAGAGGTTCCTTACAATGAAAATTCAGGGTCTTCAAGATCTGTCTTTAGCGGGCAGACTGAAATCATTGTCACCTTATTCTGTGTTATACAGACTGCTCAGAGGTGACCTGTGCCTTGCATGTAGAGCAGTCTCTCACCCAGCTTTAAAGGAAATGCTGTGCATTCACAAGTCAAATGGCACATGGGATCACTCATTCAAAGTACCTTAACCTGGTATGTGATATAAACAGAACTTGCTGGAGAGACAGATATGTCTTACAGAGGTTGCCCCACCTTTGGAACAAGCTTCCTATCCATGATGAACAAAGCCCATCATTGGCCCTATTTAAGTGCAATTTGGGCAATTGAATGGGTAACCAGAAATTCATCCCGGGGGTTCCACTTGTGTCACTTTTGGACAGGGGCAGTAGGTGCTGCTTTCAGTGTCTGCTGGAACCAGATACCCTTGGGAACATGGGTTGAACTTGCCTAGGCTTGTAAGGGCCCTAGGGCTGTTTGCCTAGTAACCTTCAATGTTCCTATAACCCTATGAAAATGATGGGCAAATGCAGTCTTTACAGACTGATTTACAAACATTGGTTAAAGAGGTTAAAAATATTAATAAACAGTGAAAACATTCCTAAGCTAGATAAGGTGTTTGAACAAGCTCAAAAGCATGACTTGAAGGTTAAACAGTGCAAAACAAAGAATTTGATTTGAGCTGGAAAAGGTTTATAAGCTTTGAGTGTAGGGGAAACCTAATGAATCAGAATTCGGTTACGTGATGCCATCATGCTAGAGGAACAGGCTGATGATCAGGATTTTTTTAGAAGACGTACAGAAGCTGAAACGGTGTGTCATTATTCAAGAATTGCAGGGAAAAAAAATCAAAGAAAAGAGAATTTATTAGCAAAACAAACTCCCTCAAGGGTATAGACAGGTTTCCCATAACATAACTGTTGAAAGGGAAACCACTACAAATACTAAAATAAAAGGGAGACCGTCTTAAGCTAGGGATTATTACAACAGTAGGAAATAGCCACCACATTTTTGAGACCTGTGAAGGGCAGACAGATTTGCTGGAACTGTACAAATCAGTTAGCATCAAAAGAAATGGGTGGTACAAAAGCAGCAGCAACAGAACTTTCATGGTGAACACCTAGAAAAGTATTCCAGCGTTGTGTCTCAGTTTAAGGTAATTAAATTTTCTAGCAACATTCTTGATGAGACTGCATTATATCCATTACAGAAATGGCTTACTTTTGTTCCTAGCAACCACAGCAATGTTTGTAAGACACTTTAAAAGAGTTAAAATTATGTAATATGAATTTGAACTGGAATGGTGTGAGTGCACATGGGCAGTTTTCCTTCTGATAGCTTTAAAAGCCTAGTGTTTATACTCCTGTTCTTTATCCAGGAATAGTAACTCTTGATCAAATTTGTGAGCAGGATATAAGAAGACCTTTAGAAACTACCGGGGACTATAGTCCCATTATCCTGACCAGCCCTTATCTACAATCCCATAGAGCAAATCCTCATGGACCTTTCTTAACAAACATATAGGAAATCTCCAAATGCTCGACCCCACCCAATTTGGCTTTGTTAAAGGGAGATCATGCAAATGAATTTTTATAATATAGGTACATATCAAAGAGAAAAACTGAAACGCTTCTGTGGACATTAGATATAGATGTATGAAGTCTGACAAGGGGGTAACTGTCATTTAGGATAATAGTGAATACATCTATAAATTATCATCAACAGAGATGATGGTGATAGTGAATACTTATAGCATGGCACGCTGCATGCATGTTATATTACGGACAGTAGTTTGTTATACCTTCTGTTGGAAGGTGTTATTACTGATGTGGTCTACGATTTTTGTGTGGTTTCTCATGCAGTTATTCCTAAAATGTTTGGAATTTCTAAGGTGCTTGTGAATGAGGTGAATTTTCAGGCCAGTCCTAACAGCTGCAGGGTCCAAGACTGAACCCACTGCTTTAATAGTAGAAAAATGCCAAATTGTTTTCTGTTCAGGATACTCTCACATGTGAAATAAACTTTTGTGACAAACGCAGTACTGTTGTTTTAGATTATGGGGATTTTTTTTTTCTGTTACTCTGGATATCAGAATTCCTCCAAAGGTGATTTCCCAGGAGAATAGGATATTTAAAGTGACAGTAAATTCCACTACACACCAGTATGGAGTTGGTGCACGGCCATCTATTCAATTCTGAAAAAAACACAAAGGCCAGCACAACATAATCAAGCAATTTATTTATTCCTTTATTCCATAATAATGTATCCACTAACAGACCAGTTTTGGCTACCATGCCTTCTTCAGTGGATCAAGCATGAATAACTCCACCCCTACTTTAAGTACCTAGTAATTAACTCCCATTGATAAATTACAAATGGTCATTAAGCCCTGGTGAAAAAAGGGCACCCAATAAAATGATCCACCTTTTCTCCTTTTTATCCAAAATGTCATGCCGACCTGATTTGCCCTTATTTTTGGACATTATCCTGTCAATAATAACAAACCTAAATTGGGCTGTAGGATGTTGTATAGTGTGCTTATAAAGGGCATTTGAATGATAAGCACACCTGACATCACTTAAGTGTTCAGAAATACATAATTTCAAAGGTCTTGCAGTCTGCCCTACATAAAAAGCCTGACCATTACATATCATCAAATAGATGACCAAATCTGAAGTGCAGTCTCCATGCACCCGTATATCAAAGACCCGCAGATTGTTTTTAGAACTAATTGCTTATGTGGTATTAACATATTTGCAAAAACTGCATTGATTGCAGGTCTGACATCCCTGCAATAATCTGTTTTCACCAGGGCTTAATGACCATTTGTAATTTACTGGGTACTTAAACTAGGGGTGGAGTTATTCATGCTTGATGCACTAAAGAAGGCTTGGTAGCCAAAACCGGTCTGTTTATGGCTACATTATTATGGAATAAAGGAGTAAATGAATTGCTGACTATGTTGTGCTTGCCTATGTGTTTTTTTTTTCAAATTTAAAGTGACACCTTATGAGGTGCAGCGTGTGAATGACTGAAGATCAGTTGTTTATGACAGTGTTCTCGCCTCTAATTTTAGAGGATACTTGCTTTGTGTTTTATGAACAGTAGCAGTGGGAGTGTGTATGGTCCCAACTTTTGCCAATATTTTTGTGACCCAGTCAGAAGAAGCATATGTGCATAATAGAATATGCACTCCCTATCTGGTTTCTAAACATTGTATAGATACCTTTTTTCATGTGGAGGGTATTATAGACATGTGGTATGATTTCATAAAATATTTGAACAGTACTATTGCTACTTACATGCACTTTACCATGGACTTTTTTGATACATGCATATTGTTCCTAGATATTGAGATTTCTGACATACCACAGTATGGGGATATTGATGAATTCTTGTACCGTAAAACACATTACAGTAATACATTTTTGAGTTATTATGGACACCCCAATTATCTGCAGTTTAACTTTGTAAAAAAAAACAAAGTATAAGATTTTCTCATATTTGTAGTGAAGATATTTTTTTTTTATATTATGCTACTTGGCTGTTTTTTTGTGAGGGGATATCCAGATGATAAAGTTAATTCAGTGGTCGGTGAGGTTGTCATCAACAGGTATACCAGGCACCAACCTGTTCTTTACAACACAGTGTTACCCCATCCATAGGACAATAGATGAAGTCCAACATTACCCATATGGGAACACAATTCACTATACATATTTTGGATATTAAAAAGAGAGAGTTGAAAAATGGGGACATCCTGGGGACACGTGAAGTGGTCAAAAAAGCGGTTGATGAAAAGCCAACGGTTTTCACTATAAAACTAAGAATCTGTTGTCCCCCCTCAAAAGATATTAAGAAAGATGATACTGGGGTTCAAACTAGCAAAGTAAGAGTTTCCTACCATTGTGGTGTTTATAAAGCATGTAGATATGTTGATGGCAGTCCCTTCTACATACATTTGAAAACAAAGTATATTCTAATAATGAATGATAAACTTGGTTGAGTGAGGGAGTGGTTTATGTGGCCACTTGTTCTAACTGTGATGTATTCTATGTAGGTCATACATGTAAAAAGCTGCAGCAGTGCATATTGAACAACTTGTATTCTATAAAAGGACATAAAGAATGTAATGCATCATGTAGTTACTCTAAAAGTTTCCCCATATTTTAGAAAATGTTTTATGTAATGAAATAGTTGATGTCCTTCCATATCATTATTGCAGTATTCTTTACTAAAGGGATTCTCTGCCAAGAGTAGCCCAACGTCTGATCAATATACCAAAGCCTTCTGATTTTATACATGTCGTATGTCACTCGTATGCTGCCTGCTGAAGGTGCAGGACATAAAGGTGACATTTGGACGTATGTACCTCAGAGCTTCTTTGCCATCAGGCTGAACGCCATCCTTGATTGTTGGTCTGAATGCTTTTTCTGTGCTAGTTACTGAGCCATGTTTTAGATAAGTGCCCCACTGGGGTTTCATCTTATCTTTTTCTCTCTTCATTTTTGTGAGTTTTCATGTCATCCAGAAATATAAAATATCAGTGTGGGAGGCAGATTTCCCATAAGGATCATCATGAGCAGTCTGTCTTTTGTTTGGGTGCTTCTCATGACCATACACCTTGTTCTGTCTGCCAGGTTTTTGTCCCTAAGATTCTAAGTAGTTGTCTCTCCCCCTTGCCCATTAACCTGGAGAGCCAGTGTCTTAAGTGTTGGTGCAGGATGCTATGGCACAGTCTTCCCATCCTGAAGGTTAGCCACCTGCCAAGAAAATTGTCTGATTCAGTTTCTGTTCTGCCTCCCTCAGAAGTCTCTCTCTCTCGGGGCTGGTGAAAGCCCAGAGGATATCCTTCTTGTTGTCGGATTCCTGTGCAGAGACCCTATTGGAGGCTGACATGGATCCCAGTTCTCGCACGTCCTCAGAGGGTCTGCAGATGTCCTTTCTGTAAGCTAAGAAAGAACCTCTGCTGATTATTTCAGAAAGATTGAGGGGGATACTGCAGATTCTTGTTCGGGAGGAGATTCCTACTATGTTGGTTGAGTGTAGGCAAAGGTCTGAACCTTCTGTGATACTTAGGGCAGACGTCCCTCCAAAGAACAAACAAGCACATTTCCCCTGCTGCTAAGGATCCTCCGTGTGAATGTCAGGATTTTACCCTGGGGTTATTTAATGCATCGATGGCCTTATGCCTCCCCAAGGAATGCCTGCTCCCCCTTGGTTATCTACCTCTCTCAAGAGGCCCAGAGAGCAGGACACCTCTAAAGAGGATTTGGATTCTGGGGAAGAGTCTTTGGCATATTCCTCTCAGATCCCTTCTTCCTTGGATTGTGGCTGTGAGGAGGATGATTCTATTTGCCCAGATTCTCCCTTGGAAGAACTGTTATTTGGGGATACTATTTCTTGTATGATGGAATGTTTTAAATGAGACTGTTCCCAGGTTTCTGACATTCAAAAGCAGTATTATGAGCGCCTTCAGATGGCGTTCCCTAAACCCTCTGCTGTATCTCTAGTCTTGGCTGCCCTTCTAGATGCCTTTTCAGAAGCCTCTGTGGCCACAGATTCTCAACCTCCAGTCCCTAAGAAATCTGATAGATTTTGCAAGGTGCCTGATGTAAGTTCCTCTACAGATGTCCTTCTGCTGACCCTTCTGTAGTGTTTGTCTCTTCTGACAAACCATCTAAACTTTTACCTTCTACTAAACTACTTCCTTCAGACAAAGACAGTAGAGCTATGGGATGGCTTGTCAGAAAAGTATATACTGCTACCACCTTGGCCTTTCTGGCTATTAATTACCAGACCCACATGACCAGGTATGTTTTAGCCCTTCTTTTTCAGACTTCCCAGGCTATCTCTGACCTCCATAATTCTGAAGGGAAGGTGTCAGCCGTCTCTTTACTGGGTTCTACTTATCGGGTAGCTTGACACTCTGTTAATTGTAGTTAGGATGCAGCTGATGCCTCCTCTAGGGCTGCTGCCTTTAGTGCTGCTTTGGGATGGTCCTCATGGCTTCATATCCAGCCTTTGCCTGATATTAAGGCTAAATTGCTGGATGCTTCTCTTAATAAAAACAATCTGTTTGATTCTGTCGCTGCTGAGCTTGTTAAGTATCTTCAGGATGAAGATAGGGCCTTACAGGAACTGAAGCATATTTTTGTGCCTCCTATTTCTAAGTTCCAGAAGAATTATTCGTTCAGATCTGCCTTTGTTCGCATACAGCCTCGCCCTCCTCCCAAAAGTTAGCAGAGTTCTAGGCAGGTACCTCCTGCTAAGTCTACTCAGACTCCTACTTTTCAGATGCCTCCTTTTTAAGACAAGTCAGGTTCTGTCTGACTGTTTACCTCCCTTTTTCATGAGTTAGGTTCCCTTATCCCTTCACCCTTCCCTGTCTCCCTTCCCAGTTGGTTAAGGGTCACTCAAGACACTTGGGGTCTGTCCATCATCTGTAATGGATACTTTATGGAATGGTAATCCTTTCCTCCTTTTCTGAACATCCGTTTAACTCCTCATGAACAGCTTCCTTTCTTCCCAAAACTGCTTCAAGATCTTTTGCTACAAGGCGCCATTCAAGATGTGCCCCCTTCCTAGAAGGGAAAGGGATTCTATTCCAGAATGTTTCTAGTTCCCAGGAAGAAAGGCACCTGGAGACCCATTCTGGATCTTTCTCAACTCAACATCTTTCTGAAGGTCCATTATTTTTGGTTGTTACCCTTTAAACCCTGTTTTCACTTCTTCTCCCCAGACTTTCTTTCTCTCCCTGGACCGCAAGGATGCTTATCTTCACATTGCAATTCATCCCCTTTTCAGGAAGCTTTTATTTCTGTCTCTTCCTTGCATTTTCAGTTCTCTTCTTTGCCCTTTGGCCATTCTGCTGCCCCACGGGTATTCACCAAATGCCTTACTCATATGATTGCCTTTTGCAAGACAAGAGGTGTTCAAATCTTTCTTTATCTGGATGACCTGCTCATTTAGGCTTCCTCCCCCAAGGTCTTGCTTCAGCACCTCCAGTATATTATTTGTCTCTTACAAAAGCATACGGTTTACAATAAACTTCCAGAAATCAGTCCTGATTCCTTCTCAGGATTGTTTGTTTCTCCATTGCAGGTTCCAAACCATTCCTATGTTGGCTTCCGTGCATCCTGCAAAGCCTCTTTCTCTTATCACCCTTTTTCAGTCCATTCTTCCTGTGTTTTCAGTTATAGCCAGGGAATTTCTCAGGGCTGTAGGATCCATGGCCTTCAGTATTCCTATGCCACCTCTAGCCAGACTTCATATGAGAAAGCTACAGTGGTTCGTAAGGTCAGTATGGCTCCAATACTGTCATCCATTAGATTTTCTAGTCCATGCCTCAAATTTCAGCTTCAGTGGTGGATTCATCAGCTATCTTTCAACCTGGGACTTCCTTTTCAGACCCAGTCCCCTCTCAGGAACTTTTCTTGGATACCACAGACACAGGATGAGGAGCCTCTTTCAGTTCCTTAAAGGTCCAGAGTCTCTGGCCTCCTCATCAGAGGTCAGACCAGATCAACATAAAGGAGATGAGAGCTCTCCTTTTCGACCTTGAGATCTTTTACTCCCTTATTCTTCCAGGTCCTCTCAAAATCTTCACAGACAATACCACAGTGATGTGGTATATCAACAAGCAAGGGGGGACACGGTCTTACCTTCTTTGCAAGTTGCTCTTTAATTCTGGAATCTAGCTGTCCAGTATCTAGTGACTCTTCATGCTGCATGTATTTCTTCAGAGCAAAATATAGTGGCATACTCTCTGAGAGGTTCCAGTACACAGACTCCTGAATAGATGCTTTACAGAGATATGTTTTTTTTTTGGATATTGTCCATCAGAGGGTACCTCTCAGGTAGATCTTTTTGCCTCTCTTTGAACAGACAGCTTCCTCTTTTTTTTTTTTTTTTTTCACCAGATTCCCAAATTCTCTGGCTTGGAAGCAGGACGCCCTATCTTTTCTTGGAAGGGGATGTTTCTCTACACATTCTCTTCCCTTCCTCTGGTCCATAGAGTCCTGCTCAAGGTAGAGCAGGACTCCTCCAAAATCTTGTTGGTGACTTCCTTTTGGCCGAGACAGCACTGGTTCCCTCTTCCCCTTCACCTAGCCAGGGGTAATCACCACAAGTCACCTCACAGGTCGGACCTACTCACACAAGGCAAGGGATCTCTGATCCACCCTCACTTGTCCACTCTTCTTTAGACATTGTGAGTGATAGGGTTTTGATCCTTTTTTTGGCACCTTTTTTCTGAGGATCTGCTTAGGGTTCTGCTGAAGGCCAGGAGACCCACTACCAGGAAATCCTGGGTATCCAAATGGAAGAGATGTTCTACTTAGTGCCTTGTTTGTAACCAGGATCCACTTTATGTGTGGCTCCCTGTGATTCTCTTTATGTGAGTTGCTCCATGCTGGGTTAACATTTTCTTCTGTTGAAGTTACCTGTCAGCTATTTCTGCTAGTCTGCCATTATCTCCTCCTTTAGTCTCTTGGCTTGAGGTCAAGCAATTTCTTAATGGCGTCTTTCATATCATGCCTCCCATGAAGCCTATTCCCCCCTCTTGGTACCAAGATTTGTACTTTAACAATTGACTTGGGCTCCTTTTGAGCCTGCAGCTTCAGCTTCCTTAAACATTGTACAGGGAAGACTGTTATTTTGGCTCTTATTTCAGCTAAGAGAGTGTCTGAACTCCATGCTCTTATGGCTGTTCCTCCTTTTTTGGTTTTTCATAAGGAGAGGGTGTGTCTACCTACTAATCCTTATTTTATGCCCAATGTGGTTAATGAATTGTCTCTTAGTGTATTAATTTTTCTGTTTTTCCTTCTCTGCAATCTGTTAGCGAGAAGGTTCTTCACACCTGGATTTGCATAGACAGCTCAGCTATTATTTAGGTTAAGACTAAGGCCATTCGCAAGTCTAAGCAACTTTTTATTTCTTTTTAACCCATATCACTGGGTTTGGCTGTTTCTAAGCAAACCAAATCCTCATGGATCTCTAATGCCATTTCCTTTTTTTACTCCTTTCATGGAAAATGACTTTCTGCCTCTGTTAAGGTTAACTCTCCTAAGCCTGTGGCTTCCTCTGGTGCTTTTTTTCAAAGGACTAGATACTAATTCCATAGTTGAGGCTGTTACTTGGACCTATATCCATACATTCACTAAGCATTACAAATTGGATGTTGCTTCCAGAGCAAGAGCTGGCTTTGCCAGAGCTATTCTGCATGGGTTTCTTGAGGGCTTTTCTGGGCCTTCCTCCTCCCAAATTTTCTCTTGAGCTTTGAACCCTCCCTTTGTAAAGAATACTGCAGCAGTGATATGGAAGGACATAGTACAGTTGTATAAAATCTTACCATAACAGTAGAAGTCCTTCTCTTCACTGTTGCAGTATTTGTTCCCTCCCCACTTCTGCTTTGTTCTTTTCATTTTTTCTTCTTTGGGATACATATGCTCTTCCCAATTCCTTTGACTGTTGTTCCTCCTGGGGCTTTTCAGTTCTGAGGTGTGTACATCCGTATATCACCTTTATGCCGTGCATCTTGACTGGGTAGCATATGAGTTATGTACGCCATCTATAAAATCAGAAAGCTTTGGTATACTGGCTGAATGTTGGGCTACCCTTGGCAGGGAATCCTTTGGTAAAGAATACTCTAACAGTGAAGGGAAGGACATCTACTGTTATGGTAAGATTTTATACAACTGTACTTTATTTCAGGCAGTGGCAGTGAAATTGAAATAAAACTGGGTAACAGATCTATGGCAGCTGGTGTTTTAAAGCAACAACACACCTAGTCTAAATGAACATATTAGTAAAATATGAATTGAAACTGAAGGGGTTAAAAATTGGTAGTGGCCATGTTAACCTGAATAGTCTTCATATTGCGGACTAAACGGGATCCTTAATTACTGTGTGGATTGGAGATCTCCTGTGAATAGCAGGAGCTGATTTTAAAACTTTTAACAATCCCTGGTCTAAATGAGCATATTAGGATTAAATCTGAATTGAAAGTGAAGCAATTAAAAATTCGCAGTAGTTGTGTTAACCTGAATGTACCTCAAGCTGCAGAGAGAGAAATTGATTGTGTTTCGGTGATAGTGGAGAGAAGTAACCGTATTATTATTCTGTTCAGGTTGTGGTGGGATCTGGCCCATAAGTATATTGGTACTGTAAATTGATGTCAATAATATGAACTTGCCAATTTGAGAATTCCTTGCTAAGAGTAAAAGACTACCGCAGTAACACGAACTGCATTATACAACTTGCACAATGTAGGTTTTGTCAGGGGCACTATTTTACAACTCCCTTGCAACTCCCACTCTAATATCACCCACCCCATCCAACAACTACCTTTCTTTCCACCCCACTAACTACCTTGATTATAGCAAGCGCAGATGCTCATAAGCCTAGTACTTATTATACAGCAGGAACAACTTCTTGTAACATTTGTTAATGTCTGTTATGTACTTCGCAGATAAAGATTCTAGTTCTCTACTGATGTACTATGTTCTTCATCTGTAAATATGTTTGTAATTAATTGCTATGTTAATCGCTATGTAATCCAATGTAACTACTGTCTTTTTATTTTAACTGTGGAGCTTTTCTCCCCGGGCCTCCGCTGAAAATGGACCTACATCCAGTCGGACACTCCCGGTCAACAAATGTAAATAAATAAATAAAAATAAATGATCAAAAGGTTATAAACTTGGACCTAACGTTTATAAGGAAGCTGTCATCCCTTAACCCACCTCAAGTTCATGTGATTTATTGTTACAGGGAGAATAACAAGGACAGTAATCCTCTTTACATGACAATATAGTTTTTATTTTTTTTATTATTTGAGTCCATAAGTACTGTACAGTCATTATGCAAGCTACATAAGACAAAGTTGTACTGTGTAAGCTTGTACTTTTACAAAAATGGGGGGAAAGAGGCTATGGATGGATGGATGGATGTAAGTTGCATCAAGGTCACTTGCTTTAAACTTGTAGTTATATTTGAAAGATGGCTGCCACCATCCATAACCCCTGTTGCTTTATGTAATATGAATTGATCAGGTACCTTTGTGTTAACAGGGTGAGAGTCAAGGAGGTCGGCAGCGCCCCCTTACATACAATCTGTAGCAGTATTACTACTTTTATTAAAAGCACACAAAAATGTGCAGCAGTTAAGCTTGCAGTTAAATTTGAAGAAAAGGCTGCCACCCCTTAACCATCCTCATTACTTTAAGTAATATGAATTGAAATGGTAGTTTTGAGATGGAATGGATTAATGGGGTGCCAGTCCCCTTTACATACAGCATGTACAACAGGATTACTTTTATTATAAAAAATACATTAGTTTTACTGTAATCCATTTAATCCATTTGAAAAAACAGAGATGTGCTTGCTCCTATCCCTATTGTGTCATTAAATAAAATTGCTTGTTTTTTCAATGGAGTGTTCTCCAAACTTGCTTTTCATGATTTGAAAAAAAAACACACTTTGTGGTAGAAAATTAACCTTAGGAGTAAATTGTTGTAAAAATGGGCACAGTGGATTAGGCAGTTTGATCTGCAAATATAGTATGCTTAGTGAATATAAAGTTAAGTTTAAAAGGGGTTGGACTTAATTCAACAAATGGTTTCTACTGGTAGAAAAATAGTCAGGATGTTAGTGTGTAATCCCGTTTAGGTGGTAGTATGACATCTAAGTTTCATGTTTCATTCCAGTTGTTCCTGTAGCATTTTATTCCGTATGTAATTTCTATTTTTATTTACATTGGATTAGCTTAGATTTATATGTAGCTTCAAAGAGCAGGTTTATATGGTGAACTATATGTATAATGTTTAATTAAATGTGTGCCTTTACAAAAATTATAAAACACTTTGTAGTTCAGCAGTACATTGTTCCATATTTTCATTTAAGTATTCTATTTTGATAGTGTTTACTTAGATGCTGTGTTAGTGTGACTTGGCGGGGTGCATACATTTTGAAGAGGGAGGTTTAAGAACTGCCATGGAAAGGATTTTCTGAAGGACATCCAAGGAATTTCTTCTTTCCACTGCTGCTTGAATTTCTTCATTAGTAAGTGAGAGGTATAAAATGTGTTGGAATGAATGACAATGAGAATATTGCAAGCTTTTGGAAATTTAGGTTAGCAACTATATTTAACAAGTCTAATGAACTTTATAGGGTAATATAATTTGCTTGAAGTAGAAGGGAAAACTAAATCTGGAGGAACGGTGTAAGAATAAATTGTTTGAAAGTATATTGAAAATGGTAAAGGCAGCACAAAACAATAACAAAATGGTGCAGTGGTGCTAGTATAAAGTATTACAGAACCATTGGATGAATGAGTAAGACTGTTGCTGCCATTGGCCCTACAAGTGAGATGATTTATTTCTCTGAAAAAGCTTTTCATGTTGTGTTTGTTGAGAAGTAAGCTTTGCTTTATTTCAGAGTTGCTTAAATTAATTTAACTGTAGCTATTCTTTGTAATTGGAGTGTTATTGCTGTGCTCCTATTTTTCCATTCTTTGTTTCATTGTGAGAGTTTGTCATCTCAGGTGTGTCATAAGTAGCAGTATTTCAGTGTAGTCTTCTTTTGGTAAGGGGCAGTATTTAAACTGGAACAGTATTAATATGTTTAGGGAGAGTTCAAGGGCTGTATCGAGGGTATTTTGCTGAAAGTGAGTCTTTTTAGATGTTTTGCCAAAGTTCAAGGAGAATAGGATAAAGAAAGGTTTAATTAAATGACATGAAAGATAATTGTCTCTTTATAGAATCACTTTGTTGAAGAAAAATATCACAGAAAAGCATTCACTATGAGGGGTAATGTTTTTCCGTAAAGTAGCAAGCTGAATGCTTTAATGTAGTCATTGTGACTTCTTCCCAGTCAAAGGTAATGTATTTTGTCAGAAGAGGCACATTCCTTTGAGATACTACAGTGAGTGATAGGAGATGAAGTTTGTGCTTGTTGTACTTTTAGAAGCAAAATGAAAACCCATCCCATGTTTTGGCTTTCAATTTTTTAGTGATTTGCAGCTGCCATAATGCAAATGCCTTTAGTAATTTTATAACAAACATGCGCGTGTTTTAATTTTTCTCACTGGAGGGTGCATACTTGAGTCATAAAATCATAAATGTTTTTCCTTAATATAAGAATTTAAGGTCACTATTTCTTTGTCCCTGAGAGTAATTCTTTCAGACATTTGAAATAGTATTACAGAAAGGGAGGGAAAGTATTACTGTGAATTGTGACTTGGCATTTAAAAATCAATGTGCAGCTGTTCTGTTGGTTCTGCATGTAAAGGCACAGTGTAACTGTGGTTTATAACTGAATATCAAACGTTGTTCAAAAATGTCAAACTATTTTGCCAATATAACTCTGTATTGTCCTCCTACCAAATGAATTATTTAATCTGGAGTGCAGTGATGAGAGATGCAGCTTTAAAAGGTTGGAAAAGTACTCTAAAGTACAACTCAAAACAGCTTAGAAGTAATAACACTAAACTGTATCCCTTATATTCCTGTGTTTAATATTCAATGAGTCCAGTGTAATTCAGTTGCTGTCTGGTAAATTTGGACAGACTATTCCTTTCAGTTTGCAAATGTTTATATTTAATATGGGAAAGTTTGACAGGGCAGTATATTTTTGAGAGCTAATGAATAAAAGCTTAAAGTAAATAGGCACTGTACTGTTAAAAGAGCAATATGAGGTAAGTATGACTGAAAAATATTTGCTGGTCAAACTTCTAAGTTTTTTTTTTTTTCTGTGCAGGATGTTATTGGCCAGGTTTTGCCAGATGCGACAACAACAGCTTTTGAATGTAAGTAATTTGGCTGTGTGTGTTGTTCATTTATTTCTTGTAAAGGTTCCAAGTCATGCATTAATATTCAGCATTTGTTATGAAGAAAGAGTGTAATTACAGTATTTATATGAGGCTTTCAAACCCGCTGTTCATTCCTACCATTGAAAATTATCTATTCACTAAAATATAAAAAGTGTAGAGCAGACTCATTTGTAATTTAATAGAATTGTGGCGATACTTAAGAATTGCGTTATGTTTAATATGTATTTACCATCTAGTGAAACAAGACCTTGGTGCTAAAGCAGAATTGGATGATTGCTTGGAGTTTTATTTGGAGATTTACAAATGTAGTGTTCTTCTGATTTTTACTGCATTTTATAAAGGTTTATATAGCAAAATATTGCCTTCATCTAGTTTGGGTGACAAATTAGAAAGTATTTATGAAAAACAGCTGCTTGGTCATCACTAAGTGACTTGATTTTGGCTTGTTTACTGCTCTATCTGCTAGGAAGAATAGTGAAGTGTTTATCTGAATATTGAAATGAAATCACAAAGGTCTGTTCAGGGTTTCCATATACCCTTTGCTATAATTAACTGTCAACATACCTGGCAGAATCTGAAAGGTTCACCGTAGTTACAGATGCTTTTGTGTTGCAGTGTACCTTATATTAGGTACTTGGTATGAATTTTATATGCAGGGCACCATTTCCATAAGCTTAACAAGCAAAGTCTACCTTTCTTAATGGCATCTGTTAAAGGGATTGAAAGTTCTTATTAGGTGACTGTCATCCACCATATATTTTGTATGCAGTGGACTTGTGGCATTGTGAGTCCTTCGCTGAGTAGGTGCATCATGATTAATTATCCCTGAGCTGCAGAGTATTTTGTTTGTGTGCTTTTGTTTGTTTGTTTGTACTGTGTCTGTCACCGTCTCCGTACTTTCCACTGACTGCTTTCAAAGGTACAAAGATTTCCTGCTTCTTTTCCGAATTTATTACTTATAGTCATAACCCAAGGTAGTACTTTTGTTGGATACCATGAAGCCATACCCAGGGCAACAAAGGCTCTTTACTACTGGTACTAGGAAACATCCTTAAGAAGAAGCTTAATGGAACACCTGTCTTAGCAGGTTCTGTTGTAGTAGACATGGTAGTCCTGTTTTTTTGCGTAAAGTGACAGAAACTACTACGATTCCCAAAGCAATAGATTTTTAACACTGAGAAGAAAGGTAATTCTTGTAGCTCTTCAAATACTGAGGGATGTTTTTATAAGGATCAGTACTGCAGGAACTCCTTTACATGCTATTGAACACAGCCATGGACAGAAGTCATTATTTCAACCTGATTTCTTTCAGCAGCCCTATTTGTTAGGTTTATAGGAGATTACTAGGCTAACGGCCCTAGAGCCCTTACAAGCCTATCCATATTTATCCCGAGTTGCCCCAATTGTTGGTGGCGAAGTTTGCAGAGTCAAGGGTCTATGGTAGTTAATACCAACTTCCTGTGTCCATGAGGGACATGGGCACCACACCAGGAGTGAATTTGCGGTCACCCATCCATTAGTCCAGATTGCGTTTGAAGAGGGTCAAGGAGGGGTTCTGTTTCTCGTGAATTGGATGCTTGTTCCAGAGAAGTGTCAGTCTCTGAGCAATGTATTGTATCTGTCTCTCCAGCATGACCTGTTCATGGCAGAGGCTAGGTTAAAATCCCTTGACCAAGTGACCCTCCTGCAGTTTGATTTATGAATGTGTAGCATTTCCATCAGGGCTGGGTCAGAGACTGTCCTATAAGCCAGGCACAGGTCACCCCTTGGAAACATGTAGTAGACAGAATACAGTGACAGGGCTTTCAATGTTTCTGTGTTAGACTTGTTTTGTGTAACTTGTAATTTCTTGGTGAGAAACCTCTGTGGTCCCTCCAGTTTTTGCAGGTATCTGTGTGAGGTACATGCAAAAGGGAGCATTGCACTCAGTTATTGGTCTGATGGCCAAGTTTAATGGAATTATAATATCCTTTGATCTGGATGCGATGTCTTTACTTGTAAGATGTACCACATAGAAGGATTTTCTTACTGTGGATACATGGTGTTCAAAGTTCAGATTGCGGTCAACCTTAGTACCCAGATCACATACCACTGGGTCTACACTTAGGAGGGTGCTGTCTATAATGTAATTAGCAGGGATGTCACCTTTCCCAAAGGGAATAATAAAGTATTTTTGCATTTACCTTTAATCTGTGTCTTTGGCAACAGTCATTTGTCTACGTTAATCCTGTCTGCAGTATATTAACATTGTTGGAGGACTCAATGATTGCTCCCAATTTGCAATCGTCAACAAACTTTGTCAGCCACAGAACGACCAAGTTTGCTTGAACTTCTGAGAAATAAATTCCAAACAGAAAGGGACCCAGCACAGAACCATGTGATACTTCACTGGTGACTGGTCTTTTTTAGAGGTGAAGTCACCCACTTTGACAGTATGTGTCCTGTCATTGAGCTGAATGAACAGATGAAGATGAACAGGTGATCCAGAGGGTACTTATGCTTTGGGGTGGGAGCCAGTCACCATCAGTTCAGAGCGCTGCCTTTTGCTCAAACCACAGCCCCCAGGGTGTTCACGAAATGCATGGCAGTGGTAGCAGCTCACTTGAGACTACAAGAATTCCGGATGTTTCCATATTTAGACGACTAGCTCATTACCACCCTGACCAGACATCAACTGATAGAAGCTTGAGATCAGGTGTTACAGACCTGTTCACATCTTGGAGTAACTATATATTACAACAAGCCTCATCTACAACCAAACCAGACATTAGAATTCATAGGAGTAGTGTTCAACACCGTATTTATGGTAGCTTCTTTTTCACTGTTGAGAATACAAACAATAAGGATGCAGGTCAGGAAGATAATGTCTAGTACCAGAATTTCAGCCTGATTGATTCTGCAGGCCTTAGTATCAGTGTCAATGGCAAAAATTTTAGTCCCTTTAGCAAGATTCCATATGAGGATTCTACAATGGATGCTAGCAACACAGTGGTCAATGTCTGTGAAGATAAGAATAACCCAGGTATGCAAATGGTACCTTCCTAGTGGATGCAGTCACAACAGCTGTTATAAGGTCGTCCTTTCATCCTCCCTCAGCCCAAGACCATGGACGCTTCCCATATTGGGTGAGGGGGCGTTTCCTGGGGGAAAAAAGCCAAGGCACTTGGTCCCCTGAAGAGACCCACTTGCATATCAGTGTTCTGGAGATGAGAGCAGTGCATTTGGAGTTGCAGGCATTCCAAGGCTCTCTTCCTCTGGGGACAACCGCAGTCCAGAAAGACAACATGTCAGTTGTTTGGTGTACATCACAAACAAGGGGGAACAAGTTATTATCACCTGTGCAGAGAAGCCCTCAGAGTGTGGCAATGGGTGATATCTTCCAACTGCTTTCTAATAGCAATCCATATTCCGGGGAAGCCCAGTGCAATAGCAGACAAACTGAGCAGGTCCATCTTACTACCTTATGAGGGGTCCCTCAACAAGAAAGTGACGGAAATGATTTTCAGTCAGTGGGGCCAATCTTGCTGTGATCGTTTTTGCATCTCCCCTAAACAAATGCAGCAGCTTCTTTGCCATGATCCCTCCACCAGGGTAATGTCTGAGGGATGCTGTACTCCACAATTGGTCACATGGTCAGTCTCCTGTATACTTGTCCTCCAACCTCCCCCTAATTCCCATATTCCTTCAGGAAGCAGTCCGGTTGAAGAGCAAAGTCATCCTCATTGTGCCTTACTGGCCTTGGCAGATTTGGTTTCCCTTCCTTTGGCCTCATCTACTATATCCACCTTTGATTCTGGAGCCAACTCCAAACCTTTTGTCTTACCTGACAGGTATAGTTCACCTGGGTATCTTAAATCTCAAACTAACAGCATGGTTTCTCAAATTCCCTTAATAGTCAGGGAACCAATGCTCTCTTCTTCTGTTCGTTCCATACTTTTATCTTCCCATAATCCTTCTACTAGGAAACTCCACAGGAGTAAATGGAAAAGGTTCATTTATTGGGCACAGCAGAATCAGATAGAGCCCTTCTCAGCTCCATTTCAATCTGTTCTGTATTTTTTTTTATCAAGTTTATCTAATGAGAGTGCTAGTTCATCAACTGTTAAAGTTCAACTCACAGCAATTTCTAGATTCCATGTGAGATTTCAAAATTCTTTGTTGGCTTCCTCTAAACTGTGCAAGGCCTTTTTGAGAGGTACTCTTCTTCTAAGACCCCACTTATAAAGACTGTGCCACCATGGGATTTTAATTTGGTACTGCAAGCCTTAATTTAGTCTCCCTTTGAACCTGCAACTAAATGTGATCTGAAGTTTCTGAAGTGGAAAACTATCTTTTTAGTTGCAATTACATCTGGTAGAAGAGTTTCAGAAAGTCGAGCTTTATCTTCTAAGCCTCCGTATTTGATATTTCATAAGGATAGGGCCACGTTCTATACCAGTGCTTCCTTCCTTCCTAAGGTGGTGTCAGAATCCAACATCAACCAATCCATTAATTTACCAGTATTCTTTCTGAAATATACAAATAAAGGGGAATATATGCTATGTTTACTAGATGTTCATAGATAAATATTACACAGAGCAAGAGAGATTAGAAAGACAGATCAGTTATTTGTTTCCTTCACACAAAATAAATTAGGTGAATCCGTTACAAAAGTAACTCTAGTTAGATGGTTGCATTTCATTTATCTGCCACAAACTGAATCTCCCCTTACCAAAACCATTAAAACATCATTCAACCAGTTCTGTGGCAGCTTCTGCTGTATTCCAGTCTAGGGCTTCTATAGACTATATATGTGCGGCTGCAACTTGGTCAAGTCCTCATGCTTTTATCACTCATTACAAACTAGATCTGATCTTGTGGGGAAGAGCAGCCTTTGTCTCAACCATTCTCAGGAATATCCTTCCTTAGAGTCCAGCCAGAAATTTATGTAGCTGGGGACTCTGTCCCATTAGTAGAGGAAAGAATGAAAATTGACATCAGATAAAAAAGTTATGTACTTACCATAGCATTCCTTCTGTGTTGTCCATTTTCATTCTTCCTCAACTCCCCACCCACCATCTCCCATCATAGTTCATGGCTGACTTCTGGAGGAATGAGACACTTTGAGGACACCTATGTCCTTTCCGTTGAACTCCATTTATGGCATTTCTTTTATAAGCTGCAAAGAAGATCTGAGAAATATTAGGGCTGGTGTATTATGGGTAGGGAAGGAGCTTGAGAGTTTGTTGGAGGCCACGAGTTAATATAACGGTTGAGTCTGGATCAGAGGGTTGAATCCGAACCCATTAGCTGAGGAAGAATGAAAATGGACAACACAGATGGAATGTTACGGTAAGTACGTCATTTTTTTTTACCACCAGTTTAGGCCCCATGTTGCATATGGATTGAGGTAGTCAATAAGAAAAGTAACACCTTGCCCCCCCTATAAATCTTTAGTTACCTCCCTATTAACATGTATCCCCCTCCGCAGTTCAGATGCCCATGATACTCTGGCCCCAAATTGTTTGGGGTGAGTGGATAGGCTTGTAAGGGCCCTAGTGGTCGTTAGCCTAATAACAACTTATGAACCTGTTTGCATGTTTTTATCTGGGGCTACTTGGAATACTGACTTTCTTACTGACAAGCTGAGTGCTCTCATTATGCTGCAGAAGAAGCCATACTGGGGCAAGTAGCTCAGAAGCACACACCTTCAGACACAAGTAATGAAACTTTTGCTGTCCTGGATTCTTATAGTAGAATGGAAACTGATATTGCACAATGTTTGTGTGATAAATATCCATTTGTTAACCATCTAGGCCCACTGGGTACACAATCCCTTTTCAATTGCTACTCAGGAACAATGTCTCTTTAAGTGACTTGCTTAAGGTCAAACAGTTGGCAAATGAGGGTGGAGTGATCCAAAACTTGTACAACCTTCTGCATCAACTGCAATAATGTTGCTGCGCCTCTTTGATCTGTAACTGTAGCAATTACTGACCAAAAGTATGAATAGTTGAGAAACACGCTTTAGTGATGTAAGATTAGAAGCATATATTACTGATGCTTCTTTGTACTCACTGATTATTTTTAGGCATTTAACAAAATAAATGTTTGCTACTTACCTTCCCAAGAGCCTTTCTTTACAGACCAGCACTTTATAGTTTGCCTTCAGTTTTTTTAAGAACCACACCTCAGAATCTTTTGCTCTTACTTTTTGAAATAGAGATTGGTACTCCATTATGCATTCAGCCTTTGTAAAGATGTTGAGTCTCCTTTTCAAATAGATTTTGATCAGTTTTGTCCCCCAGTTTACCAGTCTACATCTAAATTTGAAGCAATGATAGTGCATTTTTATGTAAATCTATTTATGAAATGGGCTAAAAAACATAAAAACAAGCAGTCTGACAGAAAAAGTGTGCAAAAGTATAGAACTTCTCCCAAAAATGCCTGCCAATATAATCTTACCATTTCATAAGTGCATGTTGAGCACTGAACAGATGTTGTCCATGTCACATCCTATACAGTATTCTAGCATGTCGAAGGGTCAGTTGCTGGCGTCCTCTCCTGTTCAGCTGGTGAATCTGGGAATCTTGAGGCAATGTTACAACTGCCTCATGTACACAGACAACCCTCTCCTCCTCCCAACAAATACATATATATGTGAGAGATGCAACTATATAGCCAAACTGGAGGCTGAGCTCTCTCAACTCAGTACTGGCAAAACCAGTCAGGAGGAGAAGGTAACCACGCACACCGCAATCCCAGTCTCACATAGACCTATCACAACTGCAAACCAAACACATAAACACACAAAAACATACTCGGAGGCTCTAATTAAAAATCTACCAAAACAACAGAGGCCTCCAAAGCAGACACCCAAGCGACCACTACCTCAAGACATAGCACATGCAACACATAGTTCACAAAGTCAGTGTGCTAAACAGTCACAGCCCTTAAGGCTAAACAACATGCCAGATACACTTGTAATAGGTGACTCCATAGTCAGACACACTGACCCGCACACCAGACTGAACAAGGAAAAGGTTACAGTAAGCTGCCTGTCGGGCGCTAGAATCCGCCACATAACACAAGCACTCAGGTCACTCCAAAGCAAGTACAAATATGACTCAGTCATTGTCCATGCCGGTGTGAATGACCTGAGATGTACCTCCCTGGACTACATGAAAAGAGACATAGAGGAGCTCTCTGATTATGTAGCCCAGGCCGGTATGACCCTGACCCTGACCCTGAGCAGCATCTTACCCTCACCAAGAATGATGCCACAGTACAGAGACAAAATGATCAGCTTTAACAATTGGCTTAATTACTGGTGTCATTCTAAGGGGATCCAATATCTGTCCGCTTGGGATGACATGCTTGACAAGCCACGCTGCTTCGCAAGAGACGGCTTGCACCTGTCACCCCTGGGCTTCCGGATATTGGCCAAGGCTCTTGCCACCCCCATAGTGCCTTTTTTAGGCAAGGCTCAAAAGACAAACCCACCTCCCTAGAAAACACAAGTGAAAAAAACTAAGGGTAATGCTGCTCAATGCCAGAAGTCTAAACCTCAAGATGCACGCTCTCGAAGCCCTCCTCAGTATGGAGAACATCGATGTCTGTGCAGTGACTGAAACCTGGTTCAAGGCTCCTGAGAGCACCCCAGCACTACCAGGGTATACCTCATATCATGCTTTCCGGCCCCAAAACTTGGACCGAACCACAAAAGGAGGGGTAGTATCCATATTCATCAAAGATACCCACACCCCCAGGTTAGTGGCAACACACGAAGCATCGGAGACCATCCAGGTGCAACTAACCATAGGCAAAACTGCCCTACAGTTTGTAGCATGCTACAGACCACCCTCTCAAACTCAGGAACCCCACTCAGCCTTCCTGAAGACACTGGAGAGTATAAATGTCTCTCCAGATACCATCATATTGGGAGACTTCAACTACCCAAACATAGACTGGGAACATTACTCAAGCCCCAACACCCTAGCCCAAAGGTTCCTAGAATTCATAAACTCAAATGCGATGGAACAACTAGTCACCACTCCCACAAGAGGAGATAATATACTAGACCTGATCATCACAAACATGGGGACAAAATGCTCCACACCGGAAGTATACCCCTCATTGGTGAGATCAGACCATAAATTAATCTCACTGGAAATCTACATCCCACCCCACCCCCTGCACAGAAGACCACAGTGAAGAATTTCTCAAAAGCCGACTTCACACTTCTTAAGACTGAAGTGGTATCTTTCAAGGCCCCTGGGCCAGTGGAAACCACAACCCACACCGCTGATTCCTTCATAAATGCCTTCTACGGACACCTTCAAGAATGCATGGATCATGCAATCCCTAATAAAACCAAGACCCATTCCCACAAAGGCAGGCGTCCTGTCTGGTGGACCCCAGCCATTAACAAACTTTACAACAGGAGGAGGAAGCTACTACATGACAGAGCAAAATCCCCAAAAGGGAAGGCATCTCTGATCAGTACTAGCAAAAAACTTCGATCACTCATAAAATCATCCAAGGCCAACTTTGAGAGAAAAATCACAAAAGACAATCACAAGGCCTTTTTTAGCTATGTTAGAAACCTGGGTGGAAACTCCCAGATATGCTCAGAGTTAGTCCAAAATGACACAAAATACACTGAACCCACAGATATTGCCAACATTCTGGCAGACAGGTTCAGTGCAAATTTCTCCGCCGCCTCCCCCCCAAAAGGAGAAATATCTATCCCAGCAGAGTGTAGCCTCCCTAACATCTCAGATGCCCAGGTGAGAGCCGCCCTCTCCAAAGCTAAAAACACAGCATCAATGGGACCGGACGGTGTCCCGGGCTGCGTGCTACATGAACTCCAAGAGGAACTAAACCCGCACATAAAGCTGCTGTTTAATCTTACCTTACTACAGGATACGTACCCAAAGAGTGGCGTACAGCAACAGTGGTCCCACTCCACAAAGGAGGTGCTTCTACGGACCCTGGAAATTACCACCCCATAAGCTTGACGAGCCTGGTCTGCAAAGCTATGGAAAGGATCATTATGTAACTCATAAACAAAGACATTGGGGACCTACAGACATTGGATCCTACCCAATTCAGCTTTGTCAAAGGCAGATCCTGCCTTTTGAACCTAGTCGACTTTTTTGAAACCGTCACTAAGGCCATTGATGAGGGTAAGGCAGTTCACACAGCCTACCTTGACCTTGCAAAAGCCTTCGACACAATACTCCACTCGGGCATCATTGACAAACTCACCAGCTTAAATGTAAACCCATATGTCACAAGATGGGTTGCAAACTGGCTCAAGGACAGAACCCACAAGGTCAGAATTGCTGGAGCCGTGTCAGACTCTAAGCCAGTCACAAGCGGTGTCCCACAGGGCTCAGTCCTGGGACCCCTCTTGTTCGGCATTTATTTTTCTGAGGTGTAAGCAAACATAGGAGGATTGTGGCTGACAAAGTTCGCAGATGACTGCAAACTGGGCGCCATAATTGATACTCCAGCGGACACAAGCATCCTTCAGAAAGGCCTCATAGAAACGGATAATTGGTGCCAGAGCCATGACCTTAAACTGAACGCCAAAAAATGTATAGTCATACCCTTTGGGAAAAACAAGGTACCCACAAATTACCACATAGGTGGTAATCCATTAAGTACGGAAGGGGTAATCAGGGACTTAGGGACCCAAGTCGACAGTAACCTCTCATTTGACACTCACATTGCCAAGGTGGTTAGGAAGAGCATCTATATTGCCCACCTTATCATGAAGGGATTCACATCTAGATTAAGAGAGGTCATTGTGCCCCTGTACTCTTCTCTTATCAGGCCCATGATTGAGTACAATGCCCCATTTGGGATGTATCTTACCCGACACCTGCAGCAGTTAGAAAGACCCCAAAAGTTCCTCGCCAAGAGGATAAAGGGTCTCAAACATATGTCATATGCTGCCCAGCTGAAGAAACTCCAGCTCTATTCAATCACATACCGCCTACTCAGAGGAGATCTATGCCTGACGTACAAGACCATGTCCAATCCGGAATTAATGGACATGCTCCACCTCAGAAAATCCAAATCCATCAGAGCCACAAGAGCAAGAGATTTGAACCTCAACACAGAAATAAATAGGACGTGCTGGAGGGACAGATTCATAACCCAGAGGCTCCCTACACTCTGGAACAGAATCCCAGTCCATGTTAGGCAGAGCCCCTCACTAACTCTCTTCAAGAGAAATCTTGACGAGTGGATGGGAGATCGTAAGTTTACCCCGGGGGTCATCTCTGTGTCACTACTAGACAGAGGCACAGTAAACTAAACCCTAAATGGGCGTAGTATTCTCATCTCAAGGGGTGGCGAAAGCCACACACACTCTGGCTAGGCTTGTAAATGCCCTAGGGCAGATAGCCTAGTATGAACCTATGAACAAAAGGAGATACTGCCAGACCAGCTATCTGGAATTTTGTAAATAATTATTTTGTTTGTGAATATCAACGTGTTTCATATGCTTGTGTTAAAAATATATTAAAGTCATACGTCCTATAAGATGGTTTGTACAGACATGTGGGCTGAAGAGATATTTTGTAAAGAATTTAGTTAAAATGCAACCACAGCATGCCCTATTGGAATAGATTAGAAATGTACCTGCACTGTTGTAACTGTTGAGATGTATATATTTTAACAATGGAAACTGAAACACAAGAGGTTAACTTCAGAAAAATAGCAGAAATTAAATTACTTTATGGCCACGTAATAAAATCTTTCACTTTCAGTGCAGTAACAGACACAATGTCTGGAATTAGACATTTTTGTATCGCCTTGAAAGTGTTTATTGTTTTATGACTTCCAGGATCTGCCTTAGACCTAAGAAAAGCCCTTGTTTATGTATTTACACGGGTAGATGCTAAATGCTACCAGCTGCATCAATGGTTGTTTTTCACCTGGGATAGAGTCGGATGACAAGAAGTGATGTCATCCTGCAAGCTATCCCAGCAGTAATATTTGAGATATTAATTTAAGAACTCTCTGAGAGAGACTGAGTATTCTGCATTTTGTCTTTGACCTGACAAGAAGATCCACTCACCACATCTGCCTTGTTGTTCTGTCAAGTAAGTTTAGAGAACAGTATTATTCTCTTGGATACAGTCAGGAATATAGCAAAGCTTAATTTAGATGTTTTTCTTTAATTATTGGAGACTGTTCTGTGGTGTTGTTTTAAATTTACTCTGATTTTGAACTCTGATGTTACTGTGATTATATACGGAGTATTTTCTCGTTCTTTTATTATTTATTATTAAATATATTTAAACCTTTCATTGTGGCTGATATTTGTAAGACCTATTTAAGTTCTGAGAATACTTGCATATTTATTTGGTGACACTGTGTGGGCCACTCCTAATACCCTTGCTCTTGGTCAAACTACCATTTGTACTATTAGTAACATTACACAGTAAGACTGGACACACTTTGTTAAGGGCCTTAAAGTAGCTGATAAAGAAGTGGCTGGTGGCAGTAATAACTACTTCATAGTCTGGGCATAGGGGGGCATAGCTAGTAAACCTGTGCCAGCCTTTCCCAGCTGTGTGTGTGTGTGTGTGTGTGTGTGTGTGTGTGTGTGTGTGTGTGTGTGTGTGTGTGTGTGTGTGTGTGTGTGTCTTTAAAACAAATCCCCAGGAGTGTGTGTGTCAGCTACTTGGGCAGGGACACAAAGCATTGTTTGGACAGAGAGAGAGAGTGTTGGAGATCTTGGCTTGGCCACTCAGCTGAGATCGCAGGTCTTTAACTGTGCCAGTAGGAAGTCTTATTGGGGATCTGGAGAAAGATGGAGAAACCAGCACCGGACTGACTGTGGTCTCTGTGTGCTCTTAAGGGAAATTGCACTTGATGCAGTGAGCTACATCTGGAGTTATACATATAGTGTGTGTGTGTGTGTGTGTGTGTGTGTGTGTGTGTGTGTGTGTGTGTGTGTGTGTGTGTATGATGTACAATGATGACAATGGATGCTGATAAACTGTATGATAAAATCTTTATCTGGTACTCTGTCTTGATTTTTTATATGTCACCATTTTACTAACATCAAGCATTTGTCATGTTTTTACCCTTCTCATCAAAAATGTATCCCTTCTACCAGTATCACCAGTTAATGGAACTCTGTACATACTTAGAGGAAAAAATGTAACTACGCACATTGCACTGACAAAATGCAGTTACTTTCCCACACAGATCAAGCAGCTGGAAATTAAATTAATTGAGATTTGAATGAAAAAGGGTTGTAAAGCTTCATGCTCACAGAAAATGCACTAATTTGATCTTAAGTGCCTGTGACAGTTGCTTGTGTATCCAGAGTACTAAAGCGAATCTCTCAGCAACTAGCACACCATTTGAGCATGCAGACATGCTTACCAAAACTTATGCTGGTGTTCTGAAGATTACACCTATAAAAGCCCTTTTTCAACTTCATAAGAAACTATAATCTCAACAAAACCAGAACCCGATGCACATAACATGGCATGAATCATGCCATCCCAAATAGAACCAAGATGCTCTTATCCAAAAAAAGGAAGCCGATCTGGTGGTCCCCTGCTATAAACAAACTATACAACAGAAGGAGGAAACTGTTGCAGAAAAGAGGAAAATCCCAGGGTGCAAAAAACTCCCTCACCAGCCTCAGTAAGAAGCTGAGACCCTTCATAAAATCCTCAAAAGCTAGTTATGAAAATAAAATTGCCAAAGATTCCAAAGACAACCACAAGGCATTTTATAGTTATGTCAAGAATAAATGGAAATGATCTGATCTGAGCTACAACAGAATGGCATTAAATATACTGATCCCAAGGATATTGCCAATATCCTGGCAGATCGATTTAGTGCCAACTTCACCCCCTAAAGGGCCCATCTCAATACCAAAAGATTGCCAAATTCCGATAATCACAGCCACACAGAAACAGCACTCTCCAAAGCTAAGAATACAGCATCCATGGGACCAGATGACATCCCAAGCTGTGTACTACATGAACTACAAAATTAACTGGCACCCCACCTAAGTGTCATGTTTAATCATAGCCTCACCTCAGGCTTCGTGCCCACTGAGTGGCGCACAGTTACAGTTATCCCGCTCCACAAGGGAGGATCTGCCTTGGATCCCGGGAACTACCGTCCCATCAGTCTGACAAGCCTGATCTGCAAGGGCATGGAACACATTATCATGGAACTTATAAACAAAGACATTGGCAACCTTCAAACACTGGACCCCACCCACGTTGGGTTTGTGAAGGGCCGATCTTGTCTCCTGAATCTGATTGACTTCTTCGAATTGGTCTCCAGAGCTGTGGACGAGGGTAAGGCAGTTCACACAGCCATGGACCTCGCCAAGGCCTTCGACACCATCCCCCACTCTGGAATCATAGATAAACTTACTAAGCTGGGCATAAATCCCTACGTCACTCGATGGGTTGCCAACTGGTTTACTGACAGAACCCAGACTGTAAAAGTAGCTGACTCCAAATCTAGCTCCAGACAAGTGACAAGTGGAGTACCTCAGGGTTCAGTCCTGGGACCACTTTTGTTTGGCATCTACTTCTCTGAAGTACAGGCCAACACTAAGGGACTCTGGCTAACAAAGTTTGCAGATGACTGCAAACTGGGAGCCTTTATTGAATCCCCAAATGATGTGGATATTCTACAAAAGGGCCTTACAGAAACAGATGCCTGGTGCTAGAGCCATGGACTCAAGCTTAATGCCAAGAAATGTATAGTTATCCCCTTTGGAAAAAAACATGTACCCATGAACTACCACATAGGTGGCAGGACACTAAACATCGAAAGTGTGATGAGAGACTTAGGGACACAAATGGACAGTGGTCTCTCTTTCGATAACCACATCGCCACAACAGTCAGGAAATCCTTCTATGTGGCCCACCTCATCACTAAGGGCTTTTCATCCAGAAAAAATGAGGTCATTGTCCCACTGTGCTCATCCTTCATTAGACCCATTATAGAGTATAATGCCCCATTTGGTGTGTACCACATAGGACATCTGCAACAGCTGGAAAGGCCACAGAAAGACCTCACTAAAAGAATCACAGGCCTAAAGCAGATGTCATATGCTGACCGTCTAAAAAACTCCAGCTATACTCTGTGGCATATTGTCTACTCAGTGGTGATCTCTGCTTAACATACAAGGCCATGTCAAACCCTGAGCTGTTTAACATGCTCCACTTAAAGAAATCCCAATCCCTCAGAGCCACATGCTCCAGGGATCTAAACCTTATCATCACAGTGAACAAAACATGCTGGAGGGATAGGTTCCTGACCCAGAGACTCCCCATACTCTGTTATAGACTGCCCATACATGTCAAGCATTGCGCCTCATTGGCCCTCTTCAAAAGGAACCTTGATGATTGGATGGGAGATAGGAAATTCACCCCGGGGACCATGTCAGTCACCCTGCTAGACAGGGGCCCAGAGAAGTAAATATTGTGGGAAGAAATTTCCAGGGAATTGTTATGGCTAGGCTTGCATAGGCCTTAGGGCCAATAGCCTAGTACCAACCTATGTACGCAAACTTCTACTGGGCACAGTAAATCAAACATACAGGGTCACCATGTAGCAGTCATGGAGGGAGTCCATGACAGAAACATTCTTGAGTTTCGGAATGTACCAAAGCAGACTTGAAAAGCCCTAAGGTACATGTTGCATTCTGGCAGTCACAAAAACATCTTGGTAAAGTATGATTACATTGCGCATAAAGGAGTCACATTCTCACTAGAGTGTCATGCTAGCATAGGGCCACCTTAATTGAATTAAAATAACAGTGGTTATGATACTGTCATTGTTCTTGTTGGAATGAACAGTTAAAGGTGGTCATTCCTCTTAGATATGCAACATGATTTGACAGGATTATAAAACATCTTAGCAAGTATGGGAAAAATGCGTCTGCTTAGAGAAATTCCCGTTACCTCATATAGTACTTATACATGTCCGAGTAAAACTGTGGTGTCATATGTGGAGGATCCAGTGCCCATTAGCCTGGCATGAGATGCGCAGCTAGCCAGAATGCTTTCTCCTTTGATGGGTTTCACCTCTGTTTGCTGGAGTACAAGTACTGAATTGGACATTTTCCATCCCCATAGTTTCCTTTAGAACCCTTTAAGCCAAAAAATTCACAAAGTAAAATAAAATAATAAGAAAGGTAAGGTTGGCTTTTCTAAATACCAGAAATCTCGGCAGTAAAATGTGATTTGAAAGTTTTTCCCTACTTGAATGATGTTTATATCTGTACCATTATTGACACTTGGATTAAAGATGCAATATGTGTATCACAGGCTCTAGGGTATACCAACTTTTGTTGTGGATCCAATTGAACAGATAATAGTGATTTTAATCTTTTGTAACAATATCCTAAAAGATAGAAGGCTAAAACTTAACTCAGTTGTAGAAATTACTCCTATCAGTGGCATTAAATTTAATACTACAGCAGTCTGCTATGTACTAAGAGTTATTTCCTAACTAAACTTCAAGTTTTAAAAATCGTTGAAACTCTCATCTTCATGGGGGACTGGGTAAACTACACATAACCAAAGAAATGTGCCCAAATGTTGCATGAGTTTGTTAATGAGAGCTGCTTGGAATGCCAAGTGGATGGGGAAGGGCTAGCAGTTCATAGCTTACATTTGCTTGCTCATCCTGAAGGGAGTAGAGAATTTGAGTTCTGTTTACAGCTGGGGCATACTTCAGAAGAGGCCAAGACATGTTTTCCTGACTGGAGACAGGCTGCAGTTCATTAATTTGCTGGGGGTGGGTGGGGGTGGAGTATGATTTGGCCAGCATTTTGGGTGGAGATTTTGTTTGTCTTACTTGCTTTATCCACCTGGACTTTCCTGTCCCCTGCATACTTAACGTCTCTCACCTCTCTTGAGGGGGGAATGGTACTCTTAGTGGTAGTAGACTAGTGAGCTTATTTTTTCTGTCTTGAAGAGTGAGGATCCAGCTGCAGGTCATCGTGATAGCATTCAACCAGACACCTACCTGCCTGTTGGGGAGAGGAGAGAAAGGAACACATGAACTGCTGTGGCATGGGTGGATATCAGCAGGAGAAGACAGGAGACAAAAACACTTGGAAACAGTAGTAGTAACTTAGCTATATTAACAAAGATAGTTTATTTCTTCTGCATGCCCAGAATTATTAACACAGATCATAATACCATCATCTTTAGTCTAGCAGCAAAACCAAACTCATTCATATAAATAAGTCATCCTTCCTTCCACTTACCAGTTGAAACTTTGATGATGGTACAATAAATGATATGCTTATGAAAACAGATTGTGCACTATCCTTTGTTAGCAGTGACACAAATAAGTGTGCTCATGATACTGTCAGTGAATTATTTGATGATATTGTTTTCTGTATTGGTAAGCACATGCACGTTAGATACAGATGTGCAGCTAAGGTCATTAAAACATTGTGGAATCACAGAATTAGTAAGATATACAGCAGAAATAAGTACACTTAACTTTCAGAAACGACCTTCATTATAAATTCTAGTATAGATTAAATAAGTACAGAAATGTGTCAGTCGTTGTCATCAGATGTTGAAAACAAAACAGTAATATATTCTTAAATTGCATCAGAAAACTGAAAGGGAGAGTTGTGAATTTAACATATGCTCACTTAACAGTGATGTGATCACCCAACCACAGGGCATAAGAAATATGCTTGAACAGAGAGTTTGTACACATTTTACAATAAAAACAAAAAAAATTATATCCGATTTCTCTGGAGACAAGGATATGTGCCCATTATATAACTGTGAACATAAATGCTGCTACAAGTAAAATTAAAAAACTCAACTTCCATGAGACCAGAGAATTGAGAACATAACTGGCGGTTTCCTGTACAGCATCAAGTAAACCTAATGAAGTCCCTCTCAATCATGATAAATGAAATGTTAGCATATGGACATATCCCTGATCTGCCGTGACATGCTGCAGTTGTACTAGTTTGTAAAAAAGGGGATGGTCACATCAGACCCAAACTGTTTTACACCAAAAAATGACACATGGGACCTACATCTGTTAAATATGAAACAGTATGGTCTTATCAATAGTACGGTTTCATTTGAATGTTGTGGTAGAGGTAACAAAAGCATTTGATGGAGTGACACAATATGCTGCTTATCTTGACCTTCCTAAGGCCTTCTTCACTGTCCCATATAAGGGAATAATTGATAGATTCATGGCTTAAAATGTTGGTTCTTATTTAAAAACTGCTTTAAGCAACCAAACACAAAAGGCAAGGTGGCAGGTTACCTGTCTGCCCAGAGAGAGGTTGCCAGCAGTGTCCCACAGTGTTCATGCTTAGACTGTTCTTCATGGTCTGTTAATCTCTGATATAAAAAGGGGTGGTGTAAGCACACCAGTGATTGCAAAGTGGGTAATGTAAGGTCACTAGTAACATAATTATGCAGTAAAAGGTAATAGTTTTTTAATGTGGTCTACAGAAAATTCACACCTGGTGTAAAAGTAGTAGTAGTGATAATGATGATTTGGTAAAAGGACATATTTTAGGCTTATAAAATAAATGGTCATCTTAAGAAAGTAAGACAATCTTTCTTAAACTAGAGATGGTGGTAAATAGCCATTGAGATTTTAAGGCATTTGAGGACCCACACCCATAACTTTTGAATAGTCTGTCCAGAATAACATACGTGACAAGTATGCTTCCTAAGTAGTGTGACAGTGATGCATAGTTAAACGTGCAAGTGTCTGATCAATGACATCATAATTATCTGTGTTGTCCTGAAAAGAGCATGCAGAGCAATTAGGGCATTTAACTCGATCCTCCTCCAAGCTCTTCTCTGAGGGGAGGAACCTATCTTTTAAATGCTGAGAGAGTTTCTGAATGTAGGCTTGGGTATATCACAAATCTGTGATTTTAGGTGAGTATCACTGAACAAGATGTGTCAATACTGTGTAATAATTTTGACCTTAAGTCACAAAGGGTGCATGTATAGTTACAAAGTAAAAACCTCTGTAGGTAAACATTCTAGAGTCACAGAACTCCTACCCAATGGAGGTTTACGTTAGTCTTCCTCCACTGTCCTCTAGGGAGTTTGCAATTCAGTAACCCTTCTTAAGTTGTATGATATCCACTGCTGTCATATACTTTTGTATGTTTAATTTTATTTGAGTTGCTTTGTATTTGTCTTCCAGGGTAAAGCACTGATCTCCATGGACCTTTTTTCGACTCAGCCTAGGAGGGGTATCTGGTAAAGTGACTTGATCAGAGTTGCACAGATAGGCTATGGATGTTGTGAGAATCGTATCTTGCACCCCTGGACCACAGGAAACAGCTTAACATTTATTTAATCCTCTTAGCCAACTGCCAGACTGTTTCAGAAGTTAGCCCGCAAGCCCTTAAAAGCTCACTATAAGGAAGAGAGAAAATTAACGTTTTGGACAAAAACTAGTGTCTTATAAAAATGTGTTGGTTGCTGTAGGTTTCCAATATCTAATAGTTTTGCAGCTGTGTTCTCTTTGTGTATTCTAATATTTAAATAGTGCGTTAAACTGTAATTGGAAGTAAAGGAGTCCTCAGAATTGTTTTTTACACCAACTCAAAGATATTATAAAGTCGCAGATATTGTCCTGAAAAATAAGTCCTTAGTACTATGGCAGTACAATCTAATAACGCAGAAATATGAATCTTAATAGTAACAGTCTCTCTCAAACCTATCCATAAGTAAAGTAGGCATAACTGGGGGTGAACTTAGCCTCCATTGGTGTACCCCTGCAAATAGTATTTACCATAAATAATAAAAAAATGTTTTCAGGGCAAAAATGATAGAATTTCTTTTGCTGGTTTAGTGAGCTCTGAGGAGCCACAGAAATGAGAAATATCCAATAAGACCAGATGACATAGAAAAAAAAAAAATCTTGGACAAGCTTAGGAAGAACAAAGCCATATATACTAAAATACCCCTGGCCAATCTAAACAGGCAGCTAAGAGGGTTAATTAATACCTCAAAGGCTAAATTTGAAGAAAAGTACAACCACAAAGCTTTCTCCAGCTATGTCCGTAACCTCAGAGGAACTACACATTAATACACTGAACTTATTGTAAATGGCATCAGCCGCACTGAACCAACCTTTTGGCTGCAGGTTTAGCTCAGATATCTCCCCCCACCCCTAATATTCCAAAGGAAATACTGCATACCACAATCCCCCTAACCATTCCTAGGGAACAGGTCATCAGTGCACTTTCCAAAGCCAAAAACACTGCATTGATGGGCCTTGATAACATACAGGGATGTTTAATAAACAGCATGAAACATGACCTCTCTGGTCCATTTGAATCACTTTTCAACTGGAGCCTTCAGTCAGGTTTTGTGCCCAAGAAATGAAAGTCGTTCCTCATTCCCCTGCACAAAGGAGGTCCACACACTGATCCAGGAAACTACAGGCACATAAATCTTACCATACTCATATGTAAAGCCATGGAAAGAATCATCATGGACATGAGAAATGAGGACATAGATGACCTGCAAATGTTGGACCCATCACAGTTTGGCTTAGTTAAAGGAAAGCATGCCTATTAAACCTGGTGGACTTTTTTGATAAGGCCACCAAAGTATTGTATGAAGTTAACACTAGGCAGAAAGCTTGTCTCAACCAGACCAAGGCATTTGATACAATACCCCTCTTGGGCATTATAGACAGGCTGACTAATTTAGGTATAAACTGTTGTATCTCCACTGGATAGCCATTTGGCTCACTGTTATGACCCAGGAGGTCAAAATAGAGGCAACCTCCACCAAGGGGCCAGTCACTAGCGGAGATCTCCAGGGCTTGGTCCTGGGCACACTCCTTTTTGGCATCCATTTCTCTGAAATGGAAGCAAATGCTGAAGGTTTATGGCTGACTAAGTTAGCAGATGATTACAAGCTGGTGTTTTGTCATAGACTCCCCCTGCAGACGCCATCATTCTTCAAGTAGGTATATCTCTGACTAACAAATGGTGTCAAAGGCACGGTTTTAAACTCAGTGCTAAGAAATGCATAATTGTACCGTTTGGGAAGTCAACCATCTTAATTACCATGTTAATACACCCCTAAGAGTCGACCCAGTGGTTAGGGACCTGGGCACACATGTAGATATTAGCCTTACATTCTGCCACCACGTGACCACAGTGGTGAGGAAATCATTTTATGCTGTGCAGCTTATAAGTAAGGGCAGGGCATCTAGATTCAGAGATGTCATTATCCCACTGTACTCCGTCCTTATGAGACCAGTTGAAGAGTATAATGTTCCCTTTGGTATGTACCTGACCAGGCATATGCAGCAACTACAGCGACCTCGGAGGTTCCTTACAAAAAGAATACTAGGCATGACAAACCTGCCTTATGCGGAGCGCCTTAAAGCCCTTTCCCCCTACTCAGTCTGCTATAGATTGTAGACTGGTGATCTATGCCTAGCTTACAAGACATTCGCAAACCCCACACTTATATATTTCCTACATATTTGTAAGTCAAAGAGTACCAGAAATACAAGGTCTAGGGTCTTAAATTTTGTCTCTGACTTGAAAACAGAACATGTTGGAGAAACAGATGTGTGTTGCAGAGACTGTCCCTCCTGTGGAACAGGCTTTCCATCCATGTGAAGCTGGGTTTGTCTATTACCCAGTTTAGGCACAACCTAGACCAGTGGATGGGGAATAGGAAATGTACACCACGTCTGGCACCCATGTCCATTATGGGCAGAGGTAGCTGATAAATGTTTGGCCCTCATTGTCTTATTTGGATACAGGACATCATTATTTTTTCAGGAAAACATGGTTAGGCTTAGAAAGGACCCCCCCCCCAGGTTGTTAGCCTAGTCACAATCTATGAATCTATATAAATGGGTAATCTTGGCACATCCTTGTGTTTCTTGACATACAAAACTGTTTAAAATGTGAGATAATGTCCACTGTTTTAATGCAGGAAGGTAATGTTTTCATGCCTGAAGAAACTCTGTTCAAGATTGCCTGCATATTTTAAAGGTTCACCCACACTGGAAATAGTGGGTCTCTCAGGAGAAAATTTCATTGACTTTGGTTAAACAGTAAAAGAGGTACATGTTGATATTAAATAGCCTCGTAGCTTGCCTATCTGGAAAATACTTTTTCTGTAAACTTTGGAAGGGAGTTTTAATAACTGATGTTGAACTAAATTTTACAGTGAAGAAGCTATACTTTCGTATTCATTAGTTTTATCCCACAAAACCTTACACGTTTGCCTATAAAAATTACATATGCCCATTGCATTGCTTTCTTCGTCTGTAGCTTTAAATATGGTGTCCTTAATTTTGTAGTGGAAGAGTCATTTGAAGTCAGCCATTCATTTTAGATTAAAACTTAATCCTCATTTTCCATTTTGAAAAATGTATGGCAGCAGTATTTTTTGACAAGTAATGAAAATATTTCTTGCTTGACAGGTGAAAGAGGAGGTACAGCCATCAGTGCTTTTAAAACCAGCTGACCTAACGATGTTATCTGAAATATGTAGTATAATATCTTTTTGTTACTAATATCCTTTTGTCCATATAATTTGCTTTCCAAAAGCTAGACATCAAGATGATTTCATATTTGTTGTTTGTTGAGGTAGGGATGCATTTAAGTCCTTCCTCCTGGATTATAGGATAAAGATTAAGGAAAGTCATGTCCTTTAAGAACAATACTAATATTAATTTCTATAACTTAGTGTTATTAATGTGGATGAATTAAGGTTCCACCTTTTGTCACTGCCTGTGAGTTCGCTAATAGAGGTGGAGTTAAAAGTCATATTATTCAAGGAATCAGGAATGTTAGAAATACTGAAATACATAGTTGTCTCCCCTATTTGTGTTCTGCTACTGACATCCTAGCCTCTTGATAGATAGCTATTCTGTCTGTTCCATGTTTGATTTGTTTGGTTTCCTAGTCTTGGGTTTGGCTGAACATTGCAGAATATTTTATAAAGTGTTGGGGTGCTGCTTCCATGAGAAACAGGGTTCAAGAAACCATTTTCGTCAATCAAGACATTCAAAGGATTCTGATATGTTAATCATTAGATCAATGCTGCTATAGCTTAAGCTTATATGAGTTATATCCTGCATAGGATTTAATGGCTAATCAGCTTCCAAAGCTTTATGGGCACATTCCACATGCCCACTCCATTGATAGCTCAAGCAGATGAGGTTGAAAATCAGTGATCTGAACTTCCAAGATGGCTGCACAGTGAGTAACAGCTTAATATCAGCTCTCCCAGTGTGCAATCAGAAACTTAGAAGAGAGAGCTAGTGAATTTGTCTTTTTGGGTATGTTTCAGTAAGTGGCTAGTAAGTGCACTGCCTAGATGCCAGAAAAAAGAAATTCAGAGAACCTGAAAGAACATCAGGCATAAAAGGTGAGTAGGAAACACTGACTGGGAAGAATCCTGCAGCTGTAAAAGCAGTTTAAGCTCCAGCTTTGGTGTAAGACATGACTTCCAGTAATCTAGAGGAAAAAATAAGTCAAATGTGCTCACAGCTGATTAAAATAAATGAAATAATGAAGAATTATATGAACTCAAATAAAAGGCTGGAAAAAATGGAAGAAGCTTTAAACAGATATTCAGATGAGCTGATCATATATGTTAGCCTTGAGTTTGCATGACGCTGCTCTTCATGCAGCAGCAGTTACTGATGCCTTGTATAGATGTAATCACCATAAGTTGACATTTCTCTGTAAAAAAAAACACCTCAGAACTTTGCCTAAGTCCCATGTAACTCAGGGGGCAACTAGTTTGTGCTTTGAGCAGCATTTATGCATTTAGTTAGACTATTTAGATTTACCTTACCTCTGTTATAGCACCCAGGACTATTGCTGCGCAGAGAGCATCTGGTTTGGGCGCTGGGCAGCATCACTGATTAAGTTAGCTGTACACTACTCCAAGTAAGCATCCTTACCTCATCAGGTTACAAACCCCTCCCACTCCTATCCCTGGTAAAGTACACATTAGATCCTACTACCAGCTTAATAAGCTTGGTGGAAATGGACATCCTGAGGCAATGTAACCATTGCCTTGTGTACACTGACAACCACTTAATTCTCGAACAGACAGAGTTATGTGAGAGATGTAGTTACACATTGACACTGGCGGCTAAGCTGTCGCATATAGACACAAAAAGCAACAAACAGGTTGTCAGCAACTCATACACATCACTCAGTGCACCCACAAAGGACCAAACACATAGACCCACGTATGCAGAGATACTAATTTGTAACTTACCTGAATCTCAAAGGCCTTCCAGGTGCAGTCCTCAGAAACTCCACATGCACACAAACAAGACAATTCCATTTACAACACATAAAACCACATCTCACTGTGTCTCCACTACCAAGGCCGTAAACCACTGTAGCCCAATATTCTGGACATAGGAGACTACATCTTGAGATGCACTGATGTCACTCTTACCATGCTGGATAAGGAGAAGGTTACAGTTAGTTGCCTGTCAGGGGCCAAGATCTGCCATATCACGCAAGTACTCGGGTTACCTTGAAGTACCAGTATGACTCAGTCATAGATTTTGTGGGTGTGAATGACCTGAGATGTTCCTCCTTGGACTATATGAAGAGTGACATGATTAAGCTCTCAGAGTATGTGTCACAGACGAGTATGAGCCTAGCATTGAGCAGCATTCTGCAGTTTTCAAGAATGATGCTACAATGCCAGTAAAAAATGATAAGACACTAGCAATAGGCTTGGCTACTGGTGTCATTCCTAAGGTGTCCAATATTATCAGCCTGGGTGGAATGCTTGACCGGCCACAATGCTTTACCAGGGATGGTCTTCACGTCACCTCTAGGCTTTCAGATATTGGGCAAAACATTATCCACCACTGTAGTGCCTTATTTAGGCATTGCCAAACAGGCAAATCTTCCAGCATAAAGAAAGCTACTCAGTGCTAGGAGTTTCAACAAGAAACTGCATTTTTTGGAAGATCTCCTCACTCTGGAGAATGCTGATGTCTGTGCAGTTACTGAAACATAGTTAAAGCCAATGAAAGCACTCCAGAAATGTATGTCTATAACACCTTTCATACATTCCGACCAGCCACTGAACATGAAAGAGCAAAAGGCAGAGGTGTGTCTACATAAAAGATAAGCACACCTCAAGGCTGGTCAAACAATATGAAATACTTGAGCTACTCCATGTCCAACTAACCACGGGAAAAATTTAATACCATATTCTTGCTAACTTCAGGTCCCCCACCATGAACCAGGAAACCCATACATGATACCTGAAGTTACTAGAATCACTCGTTATCTAGCCTGATACCATAGTCATGGGTGATTTTAACTACCCCTCCATTAATTGGGAGGCTTACACGACCACTAACATGCAGGCTCAAAGATTTCTTGACTTTGTAAATTCAAATGCCCTGAAGCAATAAGTCTGCACTACCACTAGGGGAACAAATATTCTAGATCTGGTACTCATAAATGTGAGAGAGTCCTGCACCCCCCCCCCCCCAATGTGATATCGTTATTGGTGGGATCAGAACACAAAGTGGTCCTCCCTTGAAATAAAGGTAAAACTAGACCCCCCACCTAACCCTAAAAATTTTAAGAACTTCTCTTGGGTAAATTACCACTTATTAGGGGATTACATAGCTAGTTTCCAAGTTCCCCCAAATCCAGAAAACTCAGAACCCTATGCATAGGTGTACACAAAAGCCCTGCATGACCATATAAACAACTGCATGAAACGGCAGTCCTAGACTGAAATAAACCCAGGTCAAACCATAAAAACAAATTGTGCTGGTGGATCCCTGGTATTAACAGGTTGTACGACAAAAGAAAAAAAATCCTGTAAAGAAGTAAGAGGGAATGTGCATAACAGAGCAAAATGTCCCTCATTAGTCTAAACATGTGGATCAGGGAACTAGTCAAGTCCTCTGAAAGTAGACTTTGAGATAAAAATAGCCTTCAAAGCTAAGGATAACCAAACCATAAGGCAACACCCAGCATTTTATGGAATTAGTTGTAGATGGCATCACCTTTACTCAGCCAGAAGCTATAGCTTATTTATTGGCGAACAAATTCAGCTCATATTTCACTTCCCCGTCACCCCCAGTTCTCGCCCAAGAAATACTCTCCACTACTCCACCGCCAATTATCACCAAAGAATAGGTTGCCACTGCACTGTCTAGAGCTAAAAATATGGTTTCATTGGTGTCTGATGATATACCAGGTTGCCTCATAAATTGCTTAAATCATGACTTGTCAAGTCCATTAGGATTTCTATTTAACCACAGCCTCCGGAACTGGCTTTGTCTCGATAAAGTGGAAGACGGCAATGGTCATCCCACTGCATAAAGACGGACCATTTACTGACCTGGGAAATTACAGACCAATCAGTTTGACTAATCCTACATGTAAGGCCATGGAAAGAATAATCATAGACCTGATAAATAATAACATAGGAAATCTCCAAACACTGGACCTGACTTAATTTGACTTTGTCAAGGGCAGGTTATGCCTGCTGAAAATGGTGGATTTCTTTGAGAAAGTCACTAAGGCCATGGATGAAAGTAAAACCGTACATCAACCTGGCCAAGGCATATGACACAATTCCCCACTCCAATATAAATAAACTTTCAAATCTGGGCATAAATCTCTGACACCAGATGGATAGCCAGTTGACTCACAGACAGGATATATGTGGTTTAAGTGGGTAATTCCAGATCCAGCAAGAGGCCAGTTACTAGTGGTGTGCCATAGGGCTCAGTGTTGGAACCACTCCTGTTCGGAATATACTTCTCTGAAGTCAAGGCTGATATGAAAGGCCTCTAGATGTCAAAGTTTTCTGACGACTGCAATCACTGAATCCCAACAACCAAGGAAAAGTGTAGCGTTATAACACGGACTCAAACTAATAAATCAATAATAAATAATAAATATTGGAAAGACACCAAACAAGAATGCAAAAGTCCACTGTGAACTTTAAATCAACGACTGTGTCTGTTAAAGGTAAAAATACCTTTAACAGACACAGTCATTGATTTAAAGTTCACATTGGACATTTGCATTCTTGCTTGGTGTCTTTACAGTATTTTTTATTTATCAAGTCTAATTGGATGCTGGTTTCGTGGTTTGGTTTTCCTTGTACACCAATAATGCTAGGTGCCAGGGTCCAAAAGGATTCACACAGATGAGATAAAACCAAAAGATTTATTGAGTGCTTTTGTCCTTACTCCAGCAGGAATTCATCGGAATGAACACAGCCCAACAACTAATTCATTAAATACTCATCATGGCACTTAATTAAATAAATTAATCACAGTAATTTCAAGACATAATACACATAACATACTACTGATAAAACTGTTTAAAATGCATATTGATAAATATGTGAAATATAATAAATGAATATCTGATAAAAAATAAATAATTGCATTAAAAGGCAGATGACCAAAAGTAATAAAAATTTAACTGTATACCAC
Source organism: Protopterus annectens (assembly GCF_019279795.1). Lineage (NCBI taxonomy): Eukaryota > Metazoa > Chordata > Ceratodontiformes > Protopteridae > Protopterus > Protopterus annectens. The sequence continues at coordinate 1,271,314,711 of NC_056739.1, forward strand.
CTACAAATTATCTGATCTCTTTTATCTTTAACATACCTTTACTGAATTATCACTTGTGACATAGGCAATTTTACATTTATGCATAAGTAATCAAACTGTGCCAACAAATCAACATTAAACATTATTCTTCACATATATTGCTTTATATCATATAACCTAAGCAACATTATATAAATTATTCAATTCCTGTCCCTTTTTAAACAAGAAACATCTTTATTAAACCATCACTTATGACATAAGCAATCGTACATGTATATAAATAAAAACAAACCACACTGACACAATCCTAGTTGCAAGCATTTTACATCACAAACCATACAGACACCCTCCCAGTTGCAAACAGTATACATCACTTATCTACACAATCATTTTCAGTCAAACTTTACATAGCTCATTTAAGTCCTGCCTTCTCTTAAACCTCATATTGTTCTCACACTTCCCATTTTCCTTATGTAGTTTGCTCCTACCCTTTACTAAAGATCTCAATTCCAGTTGTTTTATCTATGTTACTATATTCAGTACTTCTAAAATAGTTGGGTTAGATTTTGATTTCTATTTTCTACTAATTGCTTTTTTGGCAGCCACCATAATTAGACACAAGGCCTTACCACGTCTAGGCAATTCCAGGTCTGTGTCATAGCTCAGAAAAATCATTTCCCTTATCACATCAGTTCCCCCACCCCAACATCTTCAACTGTGCAACCCCCAAGGAATCCTTAAAGGTTGCCAAACTACCACACTCCCAGAAAATATGTTCTCAAGTACCTCTTCTTTTCCCATCACACCTCCAACATTTGCTGTCTATCTGAGGAAAATTCTCTGGAGTCTACCTGGGGTATAAAAATATCTATGTAAACGTTTTCAAGCAAAAATCGTAAATTGTCTAGATTTTGTAGCATATTTGGGAGACATACATCCATATATTCTCCCATTGTTTCTTTGTTTTTTGCTAATTCAGTCTTTCTTCCCAGTCCTTTCTAACCTCCTCTGATTGATTCTAATAGTGATCATACAATATTTTATGTGCTGTACTAATTATTCCTTTTTTAATGGCAGCTTCTGTTTTAGATTCTACTAAAAACTCTACCAGTGCTGGTCTTTCATTTAGGATCCCCTATTTCTTTTTCTTTGCCTACACTCTGATATCAATCATTGTTATTGAAGGCAATCTCTAACCCGCAGTCCAAGTAAATTCTTGGCCTCTTCCTAGTCTATTACCTCTCTCTCTCTCTCTCTTAGTTATTTGCTCAAAAATACCTTGGTTACTTTGTTAGTTTTTTCCAATAAACTCCAGCCACCTCTTCCCTATTGTCTGTAACCGTAACTGCAGTCATCCCTATTGGCAGAATCTCCTTTCTCCATTCCCATGTTGGCTTAGTTCTTAGAATACTTTCTGCTACTTTATGGATATAATATTCTGTATGATTATTGTTATTCTCCCTAAAGACCTGTATCCAAAATCCCATTCTCTCCTTGTTTCTTGAGCTTCGCCCCTGTTTCAATATCATCCCTTTATACTTTAAATTATAGTTTTCTGCTTGCGCTATGTATAGGAGCTGTAACTGTGTAGCTCTGAAATACCCCTTCAAATTGGGTAATCCCAATCTGCCCTGCTCTACTGGAAGAATCAGGATGTTCTTCATGTTTCACCGTTGCAGTCATCACATTTGGGTTATCTGCTTGCAGTAGCCCTCAGTCGAGCTGATTAGCAAAGTCTTGGGTCCTGCGTCGGTTGCTGTCTCATCTTCTGTGATGTCAGGTAGTCAGGGGTATAAAGCATGCAGCCGGCGCCATATCAGTCTTTCTGGCCGTGCAGTGCCCGAAGCAGAAGCAGTTCGCAAGTGCCAGTTGGCTGACTCCTGAAATTTTCATTTTCGAGTTTCAAAACTGAAGTCTTCAACTAAAGCTAAGTATCCCTTTGGGGAAACCTTTTCTTGCTCTAAACCGATGTCAGTAAAAGTCAATAATTGTATTTCTTGTGGAAAGCAAATACCTCACAAAGATTTTCATTCGTACTGTATTCCTTGCCTAGGCTCTGACCACGATGTACCTTGCTGTCGGTTTTGTGCCTTATTTAAGCAACAAACTATTCGTCGTCGGTATATTTATGCTTCTAACTATTTTGGTACTCTGTTATCCAGATATGTCTTTGGTAAGCCATCCGACTACCGACATTTCGAAAAAACGCAAGGATACAGACAGAGACAGGCCGCCTAGGTCCAAAGCTGCCGACGACACTTCTCCTAAGCCAGTCGCCAGTTCACTGGTACTCAGTGAGGCGCTTTAGCAGCCCCTGATACCCGCTACTTCAGATTCGCAGGTCTCTACTGAGACCCATTCGGAGTCTGGTATGCCGCGAGATGCTTCAACTGTGGAACCTGCGAATGTCTCTACCTTGGATGGATCCGGAGCCGCTGTGCAGGCACCGGCTTCTGAGGGTGTATTCAGGCCTACTGAATTGCATATTAAACCCACGCCATCTTCTTCGTCAAGGGCTAAAACTCAAACCATGCCTAGAAAACCGACGCCCAGACCCGCATGGTCATAGGTTCATGGTTCATAGGTAGGTACTAGGCTATTGGCCCAAGGGCCTACGTAAGCTTAGCCAGCAAGGTTCCATAGCTTACGCCACCCAAGAAAGTTATTTTCCTGTGCCACTGTCCAGCAGAGACACAGAAGTGATCCACGGGGTGCATTTCCTATTTCCCATCCACTCATCAAGATTTTTCTTGAAGAGTGCTAATGAAGAACTTTGCTTGACATAGATGGGTAGCTTGTTCCAGAGTATAGGAAGTCTCTGGGACAGGAATCTATACCTCCAGCATCTCCTGTTTATTGTGGTGACAAGGTTTAGGTCCCTAGAGTGTGTAGCTCGGAGGGATTGGGATTTCTTTAGGTGTAGCATGTCCAACAGCTCTGGGTTTGACATAGCTTTATATGTTAGGCAGAGATCACCTTGGAGTAGGCGATATGCCTAAAAAACAAATGATAAGAATGGCTGAAGACCTTATTACTTTAATCAGGGGAAGCCAACCCGAATTTGCTTATGATACTTCTGACCAGGATTCTGAAATTTCTGTTTCTTCTGATGACCAGGATTTACCCTTATCTACCTATGAGGATTCTGATGCAGAGGACTCTGCCCCCCCCCCCCAAGAGAATTTCTCTTTTGGTGAAATTCTGCATACTCTTAGGGAGCACTTTCGCTGGGAAAGCCGGGATTACTCTGATTCTAAAAAGAGGCTTAGGGATTTCTTACTCCTGCCCCAACACAGGCCTTTAGCTATCCCTCCTGTACTAGACATTGTTGATGATGCCTTTTTGGAATCTAGCTTGGCCCCTGAATCTTTACCTCCTGCTCCCAGAAAACCTGATCGATATTACAGGGTTCCTGACTCTCACAAGTTCCTTTTTAAAAATCCTACTGCAGATCCTGAGACCATTTCACAGGGACCCAAGGGTGTTAAGGCTACTACTGCCAAAAATCCTACCCCCTCTGATAGAGACTCCAGGGCTCTGGATAGATGGAGTAAAAAAAGCATACACTTCTGCAACTTTGGCCATTAGGGCCTTAAACTGCCAGTTTCATATGTTAAAGTATCAGCAGCATATTATTGGATTGCTTAAACAGAAAATGATGTTGATTCCTGACTGTGCTGAAAATAAGGGTTTACAGGATTTAATGCATTCTGCTGAACAGGTTGGAAAGCGTACTTTGCAATGTGGTTTTGATTTACTAGAGGCATCTTGCAGGGCTGCTGTCACTGGGTCTGTACTTAGAAGGCATGCTTGGCTTAAGGAGTAATCTTTGCCAGATTATGTTAACGCTAAATTGCTGGATGCTCCCTTAAATCAGGACCGCCTGTTTAGCAACAAAGCAGAAGTTGTTCTTAAAAAGATGGAGGAAAAAGCTAAATATATGCAAACTGTTAAATATTTCCTACAAGTACAGCCTCCAAGATTTAGTAGGCCTTGACCTTCTAAGAATTGGTCTTTTTCTGCCTCTTCCAGGCCTTCTCAGTCCAAACCCAGAACCAGCAGAACACCCAGGCTTCAGTCCCAGGGTGTGCACAGGACTAAGCAGTGGGAGTATCCCACTTCCAAATCAGGGAGTAGTAAAACTCCCCCGTATGGTAAACTGTCTGAATGACTTAACTTTAAAACTTCCAAGCACTTCTCGAATGACTGCTCCTTTAGGGGGAAAAATTGCCCTGCAGGCAAAAAACTGGGAACTCATTACCCAGGACAAATGGATTTTAAATATAGTTTCCAGAGGATACAGATTTCATGTCCACACATTACCAACTCCTAACGGTTGGCCAGATCTACCCCCAAATCAGTGGGCAGAGGCTTAAAAGCAAGTACTCTCTCTCGTAAGCATAAAGGCTATTCAAACTGTACCAGAACAGGAAAAGGGACAAGGTTTTTACTCAAGACTTTTCCTGGTATCCAGAAAAGACAACTCATGGCGTCCTATCCTGGACCTTTCTATCATAAGCACCTTTTTGGTGATTCCAAAATTTAAGATGCTAACTCTTCACCAGTTGCTAGGCAAGGATGCCTGGTTGGCAACACTGGATTTAAAGGAAGCCTACCTGCACATCCCAATCGGGGAATCTTGCAGAAGATACCTACGCTTCAAAGCAGGCTACATGCACTATCAGTTCTCTGCACTGCCCTTTGGCTTCTCTACTGCACCCAGGGTATTCACAAAGTACCTAGCTCCAGTCATTGCATTTTGCAGCCAAAGAAATGTTCAAATATTCTCATACCTGGACGATTGTCTAATTCAGGCAGAAAGCCAGGACATACTTTTGAATCATCTGGCATTTGTGCAAATTCTAACTGTAAATCATATAAACAGTTATTTGTTTAATAATATTTGTGCAAAAGGTGCTAACTTGTCTGGGGTACACCATAAACGAAAAGAAATCACATCTGGTACCCTGTCAACAAATTATATTCCTGGGAGCAAGCTAGAACACAACTTCCCAGATGGTTTTCCTCATGCCAGAGAAACAAATTTATTTGACAACTTACTTAAACTAATGGCCACAAAAACCCTGCTATCTGCAAGGAAAATACTGCAAGTCTTGTGGTTCTTGGCCTCCTGCATTCTACTAATTCCATATGCAAGACTGCATATGAGGAAAGTACAATGGTATCTAAAAAGCCTATGGTGTCAACATTCTCAGGATCTAGAAGCAATTTATTTATTTTATTTTATTTTACATTTGTTAACCGGGCTAGTCTAACTGGATATATTTCCATTTTCAGTAGAGGCCAGGGGAGAAAAGCTCCACTGGCAACAAAAATTGAAATATAACAAATTAAAAATACAAATTAAAAAATCAATATTAATACATAGTATATGAACTGACTTCAACAGAAGATTATTAAAAGACAGGAAAAAATAAGATTACTAAAAAAAAAATACAGTAGTATTAATAAAGTAAAGTAGGTATTTACAGTAGTCGGGTGACAAAATGTACAGGATAATTCAATATGCAGTAAGATACATGTAGCCTATCAGTATATCAAACAGGATAAAGACTTGCAGAGCATCAAGCAGGATAGATTATGCCAGTATGTTGAACTCTATTAAGCAGTAACAGTCCTGCTGCAATGAAAGTGAAATAAGTAGAGGTTCAAAAGGAGAAATAGCTATAGTGAGGAGAAGATTAGTCAGGGTTGCTGCAGGGGCATAATCAATGTGTTTTCAGGTGTCTTTTGAGGTTTTGTTTAAAGAGAGGTAGCGAAGAAATTAAAGTTAGGTCATTAGGCAGTAGGTTCCAGTTTTTCCCACAGAGTTGGAAAACAGAGAATCTCCAGCCATATTGTAAGATTTGCTTATGCTAGCAAGAAGTTTGCTGGAAGAGCGAAGAGAATTTAGATTTTTATAGGGGATTATGAGATTAGAAAGTATAGGGGTGCTGTTAGGTTTATATAATATCTTGTGGGCAATGGTGAGTTGGGAAAGTTTTAATTGGTTTTGAAATTCAAGCCAGTCTAGCTGCATTAGATTCAGACAGTGGTGAGTTCTAAAAGGATTGCCGGTGGCAAATCTGGCTATGAGATTATTTTTCTTTAGATTAGTGTATATTGGTGAGGCATACAGAAGAGTTGAAATTAAATGGGAGTGTGCAATCTTAGTTCTGGCTATTGGTGTTAGGAAAGGTTTAATTCTATATAAGCTGCCTATTTTTCTATTGACAGTTTTTATGGTGTTATTTATGTGGTTATCAAATGTAAGGTTATTGTCAATAGTAATACCTAGCAATTTAGTGGTAGAATCAGGGTATATAATTGTGCCATTATTGGAGATGACGGAGAAATCTATGGGGAGGATTTACTGGTGGGTGTGAAGAGAAGGAGTTTAGTTTTTTTAGCATTGAGCAGGAGGCAACATTTTGTGAACCATGTTTCAACTATGTTGAAAACATTCTGAGTAAGTGAAACTAGATCAGTAGGAGAGTTTGCTGAGCATACTAGTGTCGAATCATCTGCGTACTGAATGCAGGTGGCTTGTGGAATGGCTACATGGAGGTCGTTGATAAACAGTGAGAAGAGAAGTGGGCCTAGACTAGAGCCCTGAGGGACTCCGAGTGTGACTGGTAGGAGGGATGATATATTATTTTCCCAGAGAACTGCCTGTTGCCTATTGGTAAGGTAAGACTTAAACCATTTAACTGCTAGACAGTCAAGGGAAAGGGATTCAAGAATGTTGATAAAGTAGGGCATGGTTTACCATGTCAAACGCTTTTGAGAGGTCAAAGGGAGCTGAAGAGAGGTTGTTTTTATTATGATTTCTATTGATGGCTTCTGTAAAGGATAGTAGGGCAGTTGTGGTGCTATGGGATGGCCTAAAACCATGCTGACAGTTTGCTATGATGTTATGTTGAGATAAATGGTTTAATAGTTGTTGGTGAATGCATTTTTCCATAATTTTTGCTAAGGGTGATAATAGGGCTATTGGCCAGTAGTTGAAATAATCATTGGAGGTACCCCCTTTGTGTAGGGGGATAATATGGGAGATTTTCCAGATGTCAGAAACAATTCCTTCTTTAATAGTTCTATTTATGAGGATGGATATGGGATAAGAAATTAATTTGGCTGCTTTTTGCAGGTATTCAGATAGAAGTTGGTCAGCAGAAGGAGTACAAGGTTTAAGTTTTTGGATGAACTTATAGATGAGAGTGGTAGAGATGGGTTGCAGATGGAATGTTGGTAGAGTGCCAGGTGTAGTGGTGGGGAGGCTTGAGTTGTCAGGGACTAGTTGACTGGCTAGTGATTGTATGGTCTCTGTGAAGAAGGCATTGAAGGTATTGGCAGTTTGGTGGGGGGTTTTTTGTTCGGCCTGAGATGGGGAAGGTGTGCGAGAGTGGCCTGGGTACAGGAAATTATTTATACTAGACCAGAACTTCTGGGGATTGTTTTGGTGATTTTGCTGTAATTTACCGTAGTAGTTCTTTTTGTCTGTAAGAATTGCCTTTTTTGTAATATTTCTTAAATGCTTAAAAGTTTGTTCATCCGAGATATTTTTGTTAGCTCTCCATTTAGCCCAGGACTTGTTCCTATGTAAAATTTTTTGTCTGGTTTCTTTAGAAAGCCAGGGGGAAGGCATGGACTTCATTCTAATGGACCGTTTGGGTGCGTGCTTATCGAGGATAGATAATAATTTAGAGTTTAGGTATTTAACAGCTTCTTCAAGTGGTAGGGTTTTTAAAGGGTTCCAGTCACAGGCTGTAAATTCATTTTGGAATAGTACTGGGTTAAAGTGTTTGTTGGTACGTGCAATCCTATATGTGGGGGGGGTTAGAAGTGTCATTTTTTTGCCTTAGGATGTAGGTCAAAGAATGATTGCTTACATCGTCTGGCAGAGTTCCTACCTTGTATGCTTGTTTCTGTTTATTTATAAGTATCCAGTCTAAGGTGCTCTCTTTCTTATTTGGTTTATTGATTCTAGTTGTGGAGGTAATAGTTTGACTAAAGCCGTGAGGGTTGATGTGGGAGGTAGGATTGTCAGCGTTAACAACTTTCCAGTCAGTATTAAAATCACCAAGTATTATTGTTTCTTGGGGGTAGGTTGAGGACACCCAGCTTAGAATATCCTCTATAGCATTGATATTATTACCAGGGGGTAGGTAGATACAGATGATATATAAAGATTTATTTTGGTTGATTTGTAATTTGGTGATAAGGACTTCTGCCTTACTATGCTGAGGTGGGTTGTATGGTAAAGTGGAGATTTGAAGTCCATCTTTGAATAGAACTGCTACTCCCCCACCCTTGCTTTTTATTCGGTCTTATCTTAATATATTATATCCTTGGGGACTGATTTCATTGTCTTTGGTGTCTGGTTTTAACCATGTTTCTGTCAGGCAGAAGATATCAAAGCAGTGAATATCCAGAAGGGCATGGAGATGGGCTACTTTGTTTTTAATACTCCGGATATTTAGGTGTCCTATTAGAAAAGAGTTAGGAAGTTTAGGGTGGGTTAGTAGGGTAGCAGGATTTGTAGGGCCAGGGTTAGGGTGGATGTCACCGTCCTTTTAGGAGGGATTACTTAGTTTGATTGTGGAAGTATTTATAAAGTAGGTTAGATATTTTACTTTCTTTACAGTGGGTTTATTGATTCCTATCATACCTTGCCTACGGTTAGAGTTCCTTTGATGGGCAGAGGCCTGCCATCAAAACAAGGGCCTACCATTCACTCTACCCCCTGACCCCCAAAACCTGACAACAGACGCATCAGACTATGCATGGAGGGCATACCTGGCAGGGAAGTGCATTCAGGGCAAATAGAACCCAAGTGAAATGCACCTGCATATCAATCAAAAAGAAATGTTAGCTGTACAGAATGCTCTGACAGCCTTCAAGGACCACATTTTTCCAGGACAATTAATGGTAAAGATGGACAACACCACTGTTATGTGGTACATAAAAAAGCAGGGGGGTACCCATTCTTACCCCCCTCTGCCGACTAGCCATGGCTCTGTGGAACACATCCTTGAGCTACCAAGTGCATCTACAGGCTCAATTCCTGCCAGGAAAACTAAATACACTGGCAAACGAACTAAGCAGAAATCTCATGGACCCACATGAGTGGAAACTGGAACCAAAGACTTTCAACGTGTTGATAAGCAAATAGGGGAGCCCAGATATAGACCTGTTTGCCTCCCCCCAGAACTACCAGTTGGACAAATTCTGCACAAGGACTCCCCACAAACAAGCTCTGAAAGTGGATGCTCTGTCCTTCAGCTGGAAATATCTATCAGTTTATGCCTTTCCTCCTCTGCCTCTCCTCTCCAAAGTACTACTAAAGATCAAACAGGACAAACCAAGGACAATACTGATTGTACCAGACTGGCCACGCCAACACTGGTACCCCCTCTTGCGCAGTTTGTCACTGCTGGCTACATGGCACCTGCCTCAGACCCCTACCCTGCTGTCACAGCAGGAGAACCAGATTCTGCACCCTCCGCTTCAAACCCTGAACCTGGCAGCCTGGCTAATTACCTAATCTCTGCATTACCATCCCTCAGTAAACAAGTGTTGGATGTCATTTTGGAGGCAAGGAAGCCTAGTACTAGAAAATCTTATGCTGAAAAATGGAAAAGATTCTGTGCCTGGAACCAAACTCAAGGGATGGGCACAGCAGCACCCAATTTACCTCTGATTCTTCAATACTTAACTGAGATGCTTCACAAGGGCCTTTCTTTTTCCTCCATCAAAATTCACACCTCAGCCATTTCAGCTCATTACAACACAGAACCACCCCTCTTCTCTCATCCACTCCTCAAGCAGTTCTTCAGAGGGGCCAAAAACTTAAGACCACCCAGGAGAGCCCCAACTCCAGCCTGCGACCTTAACTTTGTATTGGAAAAACTCACTCTTCCTCCTTTTGAGCCAGCTGCAAGTGCAGAGTTAAAATTCCTTTCTTGCAAAACAGTCTTCCTTTTAGCAATCACTTCAGCAAGAAGGATATCTGAATTACAGGCCCTTATGGCAGTGGAGCCTTTCATCATCTTTCAGGCGAACAGGGTGTCCCTCAGGACCAATCCCTCCTTCATGCCCAAGGTGGGATCCAGTGTGGCTCTTAATCAGTCCATTAATTTGCCAACCTTCTTTTCTAATCCACAGAACAAAGGGGAACGGATACTGCACTCCTTAGATGTGCACAGACAACTTAGATTTTACTTGGACAGGACTAAACCTCAAAGGAAATCTGAAACTGCTGGTGGCATTTGCTGCAGTTGCAGAGGGGAAGGCTATTTCAAAGCAAACCATTTTTAAATGAATAGGCCATTGCATTCATTTCTGCTATAAGCACCATGGAAAACCTATCCCACAGGGGATTAGACCCCATTCAACCAGGGCTGCATCTACCTCTACAGCCTTTCTCAGACGTGTCCCTACCAGGGGCATCCTAGAAGCTGCTACCTGGAGTTCTGTACATACTTTCACCAAGCATTACCATTTACCAATTTTCTCTAAATCCAGAGCTGGCTTTTCCACTGCAGTCTTGCAGGGCCTTATAGCTGGTCCTAATGCTATCTAAATTCCTCATCCCATCCTTAGCTTTGGGAATCTACCTAAATGTGATGACTGTAACAGTGAAACACTAAGAACATAGTACAGTTGCGTACATTTACCATAAAGGTAGATGTTTGAGTGTATTCACTGTTGCAGTCCTGGTTACCCTCCCTCCAGCTCCCTGACTTTTTTTGGGTATACCTCTACTCTCCTTTACTATGCTTAAAAGCTTTTTGGTGTATTTGCTTTTTTGTTGGAGGTATAACCTTATATATATATATGTATATATATATATATATATATATATATATATATATATATATATATATATATATATATAATTGCTTCCCATTGAGGGGGCACCTGACATCTGGGGCAAGAAAAACTGATGTAATGACGTCGGCTGCATGCTTTATACCCCTGACTACCTGACATCATGGAAGATGAGACATCAACCAACGCAGGACCCAAGACTTTGATAATCAGGCCGACTGAGGGCTACTGCAAGCAGATAACCCAAATGTGATGACTGCAACAGTAAATACACTCGAACATCTACATTTATGGTAAGTGTACACAACTTTACTTTATCCCACGTAACTGTTGCTGTCTTCCCCTCCCAGATAAAGTCCTTCAGCTCTTTATTAATTGCTATCCACAACTTCTCCTCTGGTTGACAAAAAATATGCCTGACGTGTATAAGACTAAAGGGACTAAAAACATTTTGACTGCTTTTATCTTACTATCCATATCCATATAACAAAGCTTCCATTTTCTCAGTTTATTATCTTTTGTTTAGTCTCTTCTCACATATCCTTAGCTGCCACACCAGAATCATTTTTAATCCATACTCCTAAATACTTCATTTTTTCATGTCCTGATAAATACTGATATTGCTGAACTAATCCGTGTGTGGGTACATAATTTACCACTATTGCCTTTGTTTAAGCTTCATTAATTTTGTATCCCGAAAAGATTTGAAACTGTCTCAAAATGTTCCACAACACTGTAATGTCTGTTTCTGGTTTTGTCAGGTATAAAATAATATCATCTGCAAATAGAGCCAGCTTATCTTGACTACCATACCAATTATATCCTTGAATTTCTGAGTCCCTTATTTTCTTTGCTAGTGGTTCTAAATATAATGCAAATAACAAAGGAGAAAGGATATCCCTGCCTAGTTCCCCTGCTAAAGCAGAAATTATCAGATAGGACCTCATCCACTTTAATTTTCGCCTCCCATCCCTCAAATATCCTCCTAACCTTATCATTTTTTCAGGAAATGCAAATGATTCCATTACCCTGCTCATAAAGTCCCAGCTTACTCTTGTCAAGTGCTTTCTCTGCATCAAGACCCACCAATAGCAATGATATCTTCTTACATTCTGCCTCTCTGTGGATCATCAGTGTCCTGTTAATGTTTTGGCATTACTTTTGTTATTCTTTTAGCTGTTATAGTTATGAACACTTTATAGTCATGGTTTAGTATTGAAATGGGCCTGAATGAAACTGGGTCTGATGGATCTTTACCCTCTTTAAGTATTACAGCTACCACTGCTTTCTTCCAGAATGTTGGTACTACTACTCCTCTTAGAATTCTGTTAAACAAAACCTTCCAGATTTTTATCATTTTTCCCCTCCTAGCTTCCAAACGAATACTATCTTTTCCTGGGGATTTTCCTATGGATTGGTTATACATCACAAATTTTATCTCATCTCTTCCTATCCTAACCGTTGGAAATTGAGTCTCTTCTGACTCTAACCTTGGCATATTTAATTTTTCCATAAACATTTCCATTTGTATATTTTCTTGATTACTATATTTCTCTGCTTTATACAGACTTTCACAGAATTTCCTAAATATTCCTAATACCTCTACAGGATCTGTATTTACCTTGGTTGTAATTTTCTGTTGCCTGAGTCATTGTGCTAAAATTTTTTGTTCTGTACTGTTGTTATAAACTCGTCCATATTATCGAGGTAATCCCTTATTTTCGTTCTTAACCATAGCTCCCTTTCTTTTATTTCCACCATATGTTTAAACTTCACCTTAATTTTATCCCACACCCTATCTATTTTTTCAGATGAAATGTCTATTCTCTCTAACAGCTCTTGAATGACCTCCACTTCCCATTCCTTAAATTCCTGTCTTTTCAACAGATAGGTGGGAAAGTGCCAGTGTCTCATTTTTATTTCATTATCCTGTGTTTTTATTTTAGTTGTTATTGGCACATGATCTGAAATAGTTATTGGGTATGTATCAAGACCTGCAATTAAATGTACATGTTCCTGTGAAATGTGAATTCTGTCTAGCTTAGCCCAGTTTTTATATCTTGGGGAATAATATGTACATTTACTCTGAACTCCTGTTACTGAATTCACATCTTCCATGCCAAATATTTTCATAAATTTCTTGAAAAATCTATCTTACATTGTTATACTTTCCCTTCTGGCCCCCTCCAGACACATCTTCACAGTTGCAAATCACATTCCAGTCCCCACCTATAATTAATATTCCTTTCTGAAAACTGATTATTTCTCCTATAATTTTCTTACGCTCCATTATAGCAGTTTTAGGTTGAATATAAATACATGCCAGCGTAATCCTCCTCCCTTGCCAGTAGCCCCTTAGAACTACAAATCTGCCATTATTTTTTTTAATCCTCTTCTTTTACTATTGGAGTTCCTCTTGGAACTAATACGACGACTCGTCTTTTCCTTTATCCTAGGTATTCTGGTGAATAACCATCATGAAAACCTTTCTTTATCAAATTCACATGTTCAATTCTTTCCAAGTGTGTATCCTGTAACATAGCTATTTGCAATCTATGTTTTTAATGTAGTTCACTATGCTTTCTTTTTTTGTATTTATCTTTGAGACCATTGACATTTAAAGTCATTACAGAAAGCATTGCATTAAAAAGTTATTATTCCCACTTTTATGTATAAAACCTTTTTTGTTAAAAGTCTAGTTCCAACTTTTGTGTTACATACATACATTGTTTGACAGGTTGAACTTTTATATAGCTATTTCTTGTTGTATGCATTTGAGCCTATCTCACATCTTAGAAAACCTTTTGCCTTATTGAAAGCCCTGATATATGCAAGAAAAACAAGAACAATGCTTTGTTTAAACATTCCGCAGTCTGCCAATCAGTAATCATATTTCTGTTTATTCTGTTTTTTATTGTCTTTCATCATCTGCTTTTTCATGAATTATTTAATTTTTATCATATTACTCATTATTATATGTCACATTTTATCAATATGTATTTTTAAACAGTTTTATCAATAGTATATTATGCCTTTAAATTAATGTGATTAATTTATTTAATTAAGTGTCATGCTGAGTATTTAATGAATTAGTTGTTGGGTTGTGTTCATTCTGATGAAGTCCTGCTGGAGAAAGGATGAAAGCGCTCAATAAGTCCTATGGTTTTATCTCATCTGTTTGAATCCTTTTGAACCCTGGCTCCTAGCATTATTGGTTTATTAGTTTGAGTCTGTGTTATAATGCTACACTTTTCTGTGGTTGTTGAGTTGCTTACTGTGTTTGGAGCTGGGAAGATGGAGTCCTTAGATGATATTCCATCTGTTTTCTCGCCTGTACATTGGGAGGAAATTAACAAAGTCCAGTCAGAGGTGGCTGCAGTTAGAGTTGATGCGGCTTATTGAATTGTTTTCTCAAATCCCTGGTGGTCTGGTGCTGTGTTCCAGTGGCTCTGCCCCCTCTGGGCTATGCTTGAATGGAGTGCATCAGCATAACAGTATGTCAACAGAAGTTAAAGTGACTTCTGTGAGTTCTGATTCTGTTTTGGGAACTAGAGTGTAAGGGAAGGTTTTAAACAGTTTGAAGAAGAATCCTGGTGCATTCAGTACCGGTAAATAGTATGAACAGAGTAGTGCCTTCCAGCAGCACATAATAGTTTTTTTCCAAGATGTTCTGATAATGGTCAAGGTACTGTAACTAAAATAAAACTTATGCTGTGGCAGTTGCTTTGCCTCCACCTCTTAACAGAAACAGTAGGTTTATGTTTTCGGATTCTATTAACACTTTTTCAGACCCCATTAATAATTTTACTGAAGGGTACAATGTCCCGTGCTTGCAGCAAGTGCTGGATAAACCATTTGATTTTTCCTTGCTCAATGAATTTAACGGAGAGTGACCCGGGGGGGGGGGTGTAGAACGAGTTCCTGCTCATTCATTAAAAGATATGATTGTACAGATGGAGAAAAAAAAACTTGATAATTATCTGAAATGGTGTTTGCACATTAAAATTGTTCCTCAGGGACTGTGGGTTTTTAAATTTCCTTTTGGGTTGGATTTGGATAATATGTATGTTGAATTTATTAGAATGTTTGAGAGTCATGGCTTCGAATTTATGGACTTGATTAAGTTTAATGAAGTGAATATTAACTCTTTACTTAAGTTGAGAAATTGAATTTAGATATACAAAATGATTTAATTTTTGACCAATGGAAATGATTTTATACAAGTGTTTTCTAAAGTAGAAAAGAAATGATACTGTTTTTAAGTGTAAGCAAAAGAAACTTGATAAGGATACTGTGTAATACATGACCAATGAAGCTTACCCTATTAAGAATTTAGTTTTTAAAAAGAATAGGAATAGAGTTCATTTTAACAATGTTGATGGGTTCAGTAAGGCAGATGATGATAATACTGGCACTTATGCAAGTAGAGGAAATATAGGGGGACAATGAGATTTATGCCAACCAGGTGGGCATTGAGTTTTTTCAGGATTTTTTTCTTCCATGCAGGTCACAATGGTTAGCGAACTGATACAAAAGGCAATTAGACCTGGGATGAAGTCCACAACAAAACATTCCAAGGTACTGGAAATAGGGAAGGAAGTATATGATGGGAAGGCTACTGAGGAAAATGGTATTGTATATTCCTATAATGGATGCAATATATACAATTATACTAACAAACCTATCACTGGGAAGCATGTTTTCTTGTTTCAAAAGAGGTTAAAGTTTGTACCCGCAAATAATTTTAATATAGTAGAATTCTAGGATGACATTAAGAGTTTTACCAAGAAACTGAATTTAGCATTTTTTCTTGATGATAAAAAATGTGGACAACCTCGTAGTATCAGTAGGGTGGATACAGTTAAGAAGAAAAGTGTTTTTAATCCACCCTTGCATCCAATAATCAATGTTTTTGAAAAAGCAGCATTTGAGGACATTTACAAGTTGCAGGCTAATCACAGAAAGTTTTCATATCACCCAAATTAAACAGCAATGAAATAATTTTATTTGATTCATTATGATAGGATAAGTCTATCTGCATAATAAAATCAGATAAGCATGGTGGGAGTGTCCTTTTTGATTTTTGGAATATTCAAACACAATGGCTAACATACTTAATGATACGGATACTTATTCAATAGTGTCAAGAAATGAGCTTAATGTAGCTTATCAAAGAACTGACTCTTATTTAGATGTTTGATTGACTAAAGAATTACTGTAGAGACTTACAATTTTTTGAAGGTGGAAAAGCCAATTGTTCCAACTATATTTGGCATCCCCAGAATTCACAAAAATGTACTTGAGCCTCCCTTCAGACTCAAAGTAGCAGCTCTGGTATCAAAAACCTACCCTTTGGCTGTCTGTATCAATTGATGGTTGAAATATATATATAGTGTGGTTCCACACCTATTTATTGATTCATGGTATTTCCTTGGAAGACTGAAAAGTGAATTATTTTATTTATTTATTTTATTTTACATTTGCTTACTGGTAAGGTCCAACTGGACAGAGCTGTCTGTTTTCAACGGAGGCCCAGGAAGAAAAGCTCCAGAACAATTGCTAACATACCATACATAAGATATTTGCACATTCAGTTATAAAAATATAGCAGACAACATATGGTTGCAAGAATATATTTACATAAGCATAGTGGTTTAGACATACAATTAAAGTATAGCGGGTAGTAACATTTGACTGTTGTTCATACAGTATGTTTAGTAGAGATAATCTTGAAGGTGTACTGAAGATGAGACAAGAAAGGAAAAACTAAAAAAGGAGGAGAATATAGACAAGTTCATATGAGGTGCATTGAGATTTTAAGGGAAAGCTTTTCAACTTAGTCTAGGGGAAGAGTTAGTTGGTATAGATGGGGCAGTGGGGAGCAAGCGACAATGAGTTGGTAAGAAACGTATGATAATATATAGTGCATCTGTGGGAGTTTTAAAGAGGTTGGATAGTAGGTAGGGGAAAGGAGTTAGAATATGACAGCCAGGTGCTAGGCAGTTGCATGTCCAGGAGTTGTTTAGGTGGGAAATAAGTTCTTTTTTGAAGATGGTTTTATTAGGTTACACCCTGATTTGTAGTGGTAGGGGGTTACAAATCTTGGCAATGTTGCTAGACTACAGGGGGTCACCAGAGCTGTAATGGCATTTGGAGATTGCGATTAGTGCCTTGTTAGTGGATCTAAGTTCTCTGTTATTGGAGTAGAGGATGATCAGGATTATGGAGTAAAGATTATGGAGAAAAAGGTTTAGTGTTCTTCACCACTGATGTGGTAGACTTGTTTACTGTTACTCCTAAAGAAGGGTTAGAATCTTTCTATAATAGCATCGGCCAGTACACCTTCTTCTCAAATAATAAAATTAACTTAATGTTAGAATTAATGTCGATGGTGCTAGACAATAATTACATTTTCTTTGAAGGAGAGCTGTTTAAACAAACCAGGTGGGTTGCTTTGGGTGCTTCTTGTGGCCCGATTTATGCTAACCTTGTTCTACTGGACTGGGAGAGGAGATTTGTTTTCAATTCTTTGTTTTTTCCCAATGTGGTTTTATATGTTATGTTTGGATATTTTTATTTTATGGAAAGGTTCTGAACAGAGTATATCTACATTTATTCAGTATTTGAATTAAAATTCGGACTATTTAAGATTCACTTATAATTTTGGTAAGGACAAGATGAATTATCTGGACACTGACACTTTAATTTCACCCACTCAAAATGGTTTTAAGTCCCAAGTGTGAAGAAAGTCCACCTTTAGTAATTCATACCTCCATTTTTCAAGCTGTTACTCTTTGTCCCAAAAAAAGAGCTTAGTTAAGGGGCAATGCGTTTAGGTTGCCAGGATGACATCGCATCCAGAAGATCTTGCATCAGAGCTAGACAAAGTTGTTAGTGTGTTTTTGTTTAAAGGATACTCTCCTGTTATGATGAATGAAAGTAGAGAGTATGTTCAGGCTGAATGGGGTGTCAAGTATAGACTATTGTTAGGGTCTGGAGTATCACATGAAAGTCTGTTCCTACCAAGAGGCAATTTTGAAAGGGTATTAGTGGTCCAATATAGCCCCCAGTCAGAGGAAATTAAGAGTATTGTCAAGGGGAACTGGAATATTATAAAAGCTAGTTCCACTATTGTTAACCATTTAGGTGTGGAACCACTTTTTATTTATAAAACAGGTTGTAATATGTAAAATCTTTTTGAAGATGGGCACAATTACAGTGGCACTTGGAAGAGACATAAAAGTTGGACTGTTAAATGTGGGATGTATAGTCAGTGCTCATATATACTTGAAGAGAAAACATTAACTTTGGAAAAAAGTACTTGCACCCAGGTGTATTTTAGTAAAGGAAATTACTGCACTAAAGCTGTAGTTTATTTAGCCAAATGCTCAGGATGTCCTGCATTTTACATGGCTAAAACTGAGTGAAGCCTTCGTAAGCATATATATGAGCACAACTATGATACAAGTAAGAAAAATTAAAGCAATGCTTTGTTTAAACATTCCACAGTCTGCCATGCTTACAACAAACAAATTCAAGTTTGATGTTTGTGAACAACTTAAACCCTGTCCCGGGGGGGGGTATGAAAGTATGTTTAGAAAACAAAGAATTGAGGTGGCAGCTTAAATTACAAGCAACAAGTTTTCCTGGAATCAGTGACCATATTTCTGTTAATTCTTTTTTATGAAAGAGCACAGCCAACTTATAGGTGGTATACAATTAAGTTTTTATTATTTTTGCTCATCTTCCTTTTACTGTATTATTCAGTTTTTATCATATTATTCATTATGTGTTATATTTCTCATATTTTATCAATATGCGTTTTAAACCATTTTACCAGTAGTATGTTATGTGTAGTATGCCTTTAAATTATTGTGATTAATCTATTTAATTAAGTGCCGTGATGAATATTTAATTAGTTGGTGGGTTTTGTTCATTCTGATGAAGTCCTGCTGGCGCAAGGATGGGAGTGCTCAATAAATCTTTTGGTTTTATCTCATCTGTGTGAATCCTTTTGGACCCAGGCTCCAAGTGTTATTGGTTTATTAGTTTCAGTCACTGAATCCTCCAGTGGTGTAGTTATCCTTCAGGAGGGTCTAGATCAGGCCAATGATTGCTTCAAGAACCATGGCCAAAAACTAAATGCAAAAAAATGCATTGTGATATGCTTTGGGAAATCAAATACCCCTGTAGACATCAGTAGCACACCCCTAAGAGTAGACTCAGAGATGAGAGATTTAGGTAGCCTGAAATTTGACCGCTGTGTGTCCGTAGTGGTGGGGAATTCTTAAGTGGCACAAGTTATAAGTAAAGGTATAGCGTCCAGATCCGACAAATTTATAGTCTTGCTTGTATTCTGCCCTTGTTATACCAATAATGGAGTACAGTGCACCTTTTGACATATATTTAACTAAGCACTTATCGCAGCTGGAATGACATCAGAGGTTCCTCACAAAGAAAATATGGGTCCTGTGCAGATAGAATAAAGGGATAGGACTTTTGCTCTGTCTCCTACCAACTATTAAGGGGTGACCTATGCCTGGCGTACAGAGCATTCACAAATCCAGCCCTGATGAAGCTGCTACACATTAGCAAGTCAAACAGCACAAAGGTCATTGAATCTAGGGATCTAAACTTAGTCAGCAACTCAAACAAAACATGCTGGAGAGACAGATATGTGTTATAGAGATTGCCCCTTCTTTGGAGCAGGCTTCCTGTTCATATTAAGCAGAGCCGTTCCCTGACCCTCTTCAAATCCAGTGAGTCTTGAATCAGTGGATGTGGAATCGCAAATTTACACCTGGAGTAGTGCCCGTGTCTCTTTATGGTCAGGGGCAACCTGTAAGATACTCAAGACATAGGCAAAAATCCATGCCATTCTCTTGCCCCTAGGGGCCCTATATTGGGTCAAAGCAGGTTATATTGGCTAGGCTTGTAACTGCGCTTAAGCTGTTTAACCTAGCAATCACCTATGAAACTATGATAAAACTGCAAAATCAGAGGTTGACTTAAAGAAAAGGCTATCTGAGTATAAAACTGCTCAAGAAGAGATGTTTCAAAAAATGGAAGAACTAGAGGACAGAGCACTTAGGGAAAACCTGAAATTTTCTGCTGTACTAGGGAAACTGGAAGGAACAGACTGTATTAATTTTATGAAAGCACAAATGAGCAACTGGGCTGGTATTCCACAACAGGAGTTAATTGAAAGGGCACATTATGTGTATGTTCCAAACCTGGTCATGTGAAAACACCTTAGACCTTTAACAGTAAAAATGCAATCCTATCAACAGAAAGTTTATTCTGACAAAACTGTGGCAGAAGGACAAAGTACTAAATATGGGAGAAAGTGTTTATGGCAAATGAACCAGTGACTGAATTTGGGAGATGGAGATCAACAGGAAGAAAACCAGCAAGTTGGAATTTGATGAATCAGTGTGGGATTACAAAGCGTTAATTACATCTGTGAAGTATGACTGAACAAGAAAACTTGGCGATATTGGACTTTTTTGAGTCCTAAGATGACAAACCTCCTGAAGGTGGACTCCTCAATCAAGGCTTTTGGAGTCCATTTTCCAAAAAAGCCTTTCAGTGCTCCTAAATGGCTGTCTGACTGCTGCGCTCTGGAGGCAGTCAGGGCTGGGAGGGGGGCTCTTTCCCTACACCCTCAAACTTGGCACAAGATAACATTAGATTTATGCATGCTTGGGATAATATCCTGAGGCTTTTAGTTCCCTTTTTCCTACCACCCCAGAAAAATAAAAATGTCCCTGATGTTCCACCCAATCAGTGGGACTTAACAGCCACAGAAATGTCAAAGCTGCTAGAAAGAGTAATCCAACTGGTCCCCCATGACCAGTTGGAATCTGGAGTTTTTTTACAGGTTCTCTTCAATACCAAAGAAAACTGGGAATGTAAAGCCTGTTTTGGATCTAAGTCACCTAAACCAATTTGTAAAATGGACAAACAAAATTCCGAATGGTCACAATACAGTCCATTTTGCCTTTTCTGAGGCAGAGTGATTGGATGTGCTGTATAGATTTCCAGGATGCCTCCTATCACAGCAAAGTAGCAAAGCACCCCAGGAGACTTCCCCACTTCTAGCTGGGAGCCAATCATTTTCAATTCTGATTGCTGCTATTTGGTCTCACCCGAGCCCTCAGGGTATTCTCCAAGATCGTAGCAGTGGTAGATGTGCACCTGCACTTACTGGGATACAAGCCTTCCCGTATCTAAATGATTGTTTCATGAAAGCAGTAAGGAGCCAGTGTCAACTGACTCCAACTCAGAACTATGGAGTTCACAGGATACCACCTAAACACCAGACACTAGTCAGTCTTCCCCAGTCTGGAGTTCAGTCAGTGTGTCTTACAGCTTTTCAAGTTCTACACCATTCAAAACCAATAGCAAGGTTAATCCTTTGACTCTTGGGTCTCATGGCATCCAAAATTTTAATGATTCCTTTAGCAAGATTTTTCATGAGTACTGTAGTAGACTTTAGCGGTGATCTCAGTCCATTCACCCTCTACCTGCAAACATTTAAATCATGCAAATCTGCAAAGAACCCCACATCACTTGATAGATAACATCTCTGTCATAACCAAGGACTGTCCCTTCCAGACAGATTTGCCAATTAAAATAGTGACCACTGATGCATACCTTCTGGGGTGATGTGAGGTGGGGACTTTTCGAAAGGAAGATGGTCCAAGGTACATGGCTGACAACAGATGCCAGTCTTCACATCATTGTCTCAGAGTTAAGAGTGGTCCTCCTAGTGTTGCAGGCATTTCAGGACCTAATCCCCAAAGGTGTGATATCCATATAAATGGACAATGTGACTGCTATGTGGTGCATCAACAAACAAGGAGGAACTCATTCTTATCTTCTTTTTCAACAGGCCACAAGGGTTTGGCACTGGGTGATGTCTTCACAATGCTTTCTGATTGCAGCGCACATTTTGGGGACCTCCAGTGTACTAGAGGACAAATTGAGCATGGACAGCCCTGATGCTTAATGAGTTGTCCCTCAAACCTACAGTGACGCACACAATTTTCAGTCTCTGGGGCCAACTTTACTGTGACCTCTTCTCCTCCAATCTAAACAACAAATGCATCAGGCATTTTGCCCTGATCTCCCCACAGGAAGAGTCACTGAGGGATGCAGTGGTCTACAATTGGTCCCCGGGTCTCCTGTATGCTTTTCCCCCTTTACCCTTAATGATCAAATTCATACAGAAGACAAGGTAATGCAAGGTCAAGGTGAACCTCATTGCTCCCTTTTGTCCCCGACAAACATGGTTCCCCTTCCTATGGCCTCTTCTGGTTCATCCTCTGTGGATATTGGCTCATTATGCAGATCTACTAACTCACCCATCTGGACTGCCCCCTCTGGATCAGATTCATGAAGTTAACCACATAGTTCCTCCAGTGTTATCCATAGTCAACGATGCCAGGCTCTCCCTGCAGTAATTAATATACTTTATGCCTTACAGAAACCATGAAGTTGGAAAGTTTACCACTGTAAATAAAAGAGATTTTCAATTTGGCCCTACTCCAAATGTTTGGACCCCTTTTCAGCGCCAGTTTATCCCATACTTGAGTTTTTGTCTGATCTCTTTGACAGATGTTTTAGTTTTGCAACTATTAAGGTTCATTGGGTGGCTTTTTCCTGTATTCATGTTGGACATAATGATGTTATTGCATCTCACAAGATCTTAAAAGCCTTCCTCAAAAGTACATTTCTGATGAGACCTCCCATTATGGATCCAGCAGCATTCTCTTACAAGCTCTAACCCAGGCTCCTTTTGAACCCGCTTGCGCACTAGATTTAAAATTTCTTACATGGAAAACTATATTCCTAGTCACAGTAACATCAGCTAGACAGTTCTCAGAACTTCAGCCCTACCATCAAAGTCCCCCATCTGTTTTTTCACAGTGATAGTCTCCCTTGGAACTAATGCATCTTTTATTCATAAGGTGGCATCTGATACTAATGTAAACTAGTTCATACATGTTCTTGTCTTTTTTTTTTTTTCCCCAAGATACTGAAATAAAGGAGAACATCTTCTACATTTGTTAGATGTTCACAGATGACTCTGATCCTATATTCCCAGGACAAAAGATTTCAGAAGTATGATCAATTATTTGTTTCCCTTTCCAAAACAAAATTGGGAAAGGCATTTTCTAAACTAATCTTTTCCAGATGGCTATCAGATTGGATTTCCTTCGTATATTGTAATAAAAACTTACCTTTACCTAATAAACCAGACGCTCATTCAAAAAAGCAGTTTCTGTCTCAACTGCCTTCAGTAGAGGTTTGTCCATTGATATTTGTGCAGCAGCCACTTGGGCAATCATATACACCTTTGTGTCTTACTATAAGCTGGATACACAGTCAAGGTAAAATTTATCCTTTGGTTCCACTATACTCAGGAATGTTCTGACCTGATATCACCTGGTTTGACAGCTTGGGATTTTGTTCCACATATTTGAACAGATGAAAGTAGACAACATTGAATACGAAAGTTATGCTTTTACCATAACGTTACATTCATATTAAACAGCAAAAGGCACTGCCAGAAGGGTCCCACCAATGAGGTGTTGCACCAAAACGAGTTAGAAGGCTTTATTCCATAAAACACACAACTCCACAACACCCAAAACATAAACCCATAAACTCTGTTAAGGCATTTATGTTTTTTGTGCTGTGGAGCTTTGTGTTTTAGGGACTAAAGCCTTCTAACTTGTTTTGGTGCAACTAATCATTGGTGAGACCCTTCTGGCAGTGCCTTTTGCTGTTTTAGTGGTGTATTTTTGGTACTGGTTCTCTTTTTTGTGTTTTTTGTTAGATTCATGTTGTCTGATTCTTCAAACTTCCACCCTCCTATCCTCTTCCAAATCGTCAGCAATGGCTTTTAGACGATTAAGTGGATGTTACTCCCTGTCTGTGAACAGTCACACTGGACTGAAATACTTTTTGTCAACTATTACTGGGGTGTATATTACTTAATCGAATGTTTAATTCATCGAACCTTTATTCATGGACCACAATATGTCTAACGTCATTTCAGCAAACGACAAAATCTTTCGAAGGGTAATGAATCACTTGGCCAAAGGCACACCGGAATGCAAACTGCACAGAATTAAAACCATCAAAGTAGTGGATTCACTGCTACACCTCCCAATGTGGGGGGGGGGGCTGTCCCTTCACACACCCCCAACTATATATGTATTGACTCTGAGATCCCACTAAGGTGGGGAAAAGGGCAATGTTGTGGTGTTGGCAAAATACTTCCTTACCCTGGGAAAGATTTCATCATTTTCTGAAATAACGTTCGAAATGTAGTGGTCGACTAATAAAGGTTCGATGAATTAAACGTTTGATTAAGTGATATAGACACCTATTACTGATCAGGGAGTTTGATTTCCTTCTGGCAAGGGGCTTCCTTTCCTTCCTAAATGTGTGTGTGGGTGTGTATGAGTGAATATATATGTGTATAAGTGTGTGTGTGTGTGTGTGTGTGTGTATGTGTGTATGTATATATATATATATATATATATATATATATATGTGTGTGTGTGTGTGTAAAATACATGTTTTTTTTTCACTATTGTAGAGGCAAACTCAATCTGAGTATCTCCGGTACAACATAGGGGAATTATGGGTGGGAATTATGGGTAGGGGAGGAGTCAGAGCACTGGATCCAATAAGCTTCGACATCGGTACCAAGATCCGATCCCATCAGATGTAACAACCAATGTGTGAAGAGGACAAAAATCAGACAACATGTATCTAATGTTATGATACGTGCATAACGTTTGTTTATAGTTTTATTTATTTATTTTTTACCTTAGTCTAGTTGAATTGGACAGGTTTCGATTATTATGAACAGTGCTCCCCTGCTTAGTCCTTGAATCCAGTGATTGTGAAGTAGTTCATCTTGCAAGGGAACAGTATTGGGATCGTATAGTTAAAGAAAAATCAAAACATACAGAGAAACATGTAATGTAGCACACACACACACATACAGTGAAGTAGCTTTGTATATGCAAAATAAAGCTGTAAAAACAACAATGAATGCATATACCTTTTTGTTATACTCATAAAGACTCTCAACTGATGTAATGTTTCAGCAGAGCCTTCAAGGTTGCAAGAGTAATGAAAAACTCAAGTCTTCTATAATCAACTGAACTTGGAAACAATAACCAGTTATAACATATTAATCTTTTACTGAAAAAGAAAACATATTTATCTAAGAAGCTGTGGAAAAGGTATTTTAGAAAGCTTTGGAGGATGATAGTGTAATAAAAAGACTTAACTCATTAACATCTATGTGTTGAATGTCACCTTTAGCAGCCTACACACATCTTGCATTCCAGACCATTTTCTAAGTAATAGACTTAAAAAGCTTAAGACAAACAAATGTAAACATTTTGTAAACAAAAGCTATTAAACTGTGCAAATGATGTTATCAGTAAGAAATGTTTACAATGATAAGTCATACATTCTTTTACATAAATACTGTAATATATTTATAATGCATACTGAACCCGAATATTATTTTTTCTATACATTCACAAACAAATTTTCATATCTTGAAAACTATACAACCTGAACTTGCATTGTTAGAACATTTTTGTTCACCAGACATTAGCTTTCACATGACCACAAGAAATTAATCTAGAAGTGCATGCTTATTGACAGGTAAACAAAAACTTATGTTTACTTGTATAATTAGAAGTTCAAATAATACTGGATATCTCTCAAGATGTGCAACTTATAGTGCACATATTAAAGACTAAGGTTTCATCGAATATCATTTCATTAGTTTGTAAGTCACTTGGTTTTTGAAGTATTAAGTACATATGGAAATATTGCTTATTTTGATAATTACTACCAAACAGCTAACAATATTTCCAGTATAATGTGATATAAATCAGCATTTTCAGTGAATTGTCCTTTTTCCTACATAGGTATTTCATACTGTATACCTCAAAAAAATGTAGATCTCGCTATGAAAATATGAACATAAATATGAATAATAAGTGGCAAACAAAGATTAATTTCTCTACTGCAGGACATCTTAGACTAACAATTATAGCATCAGTTTGTAAATAACTCCTTGCCCTTTCTAATACTAACTATCATTAGCTATTAAAGCACTTAGTTAAAGAAGCCAGACCCAAAAGTTCTGGATGCCATAAGATGGTATGGGTGTGAACTTGAAGTATACAAAAAAATATATTTTAGGCTTGAGTGAGTTCAAAGGCCTGAAATGATAATTTAAGAATAAATAGTGTTGTTAAACAAAAAGCAGAAATATAACTGTTTATGTATACATTTATAATATATAAATTTATTTTGATAACTAGCGTAGGTGGACTGTTCTGAAGACTTTTTCAACCTCAACCCGGCAAAAAGCTTCAGAAAACATTTTAAGTTTTTACATAGCTTTAATATTTCCAGTTTTACTCTTCCATTGATATACATATATATGTATATATATATATATATATATATATATATATATATATATATATATATATATATAATTTTTTTTTACATGGGCTATTCCTAACATTGTTCAGTACCCCAGAGTTCTAGATTAGAACCATAAAATTCACTTGCCCATACAATCAGGCAAGTGGGTGAAAGTAAAAAACTGCATATAGCTGAGCACATTTATACAAGAAATTGTATGCAGGGCAAAACTCTACACACAGTGATTGAGGTACATTAAATGGAAAAAGTTTTGCATATTCTTAATCTATACTGCATATTTACATTGTGTGAGGTAGTTCATTTCTCTGGTTAGAAAATTGCAAGATTTCTGGAGGAGATAATACATAATCGTGAGGAAATAAATATCCATTGGTAATGAAGGAACAGCTCTAGCTGACTTTGAGGTGTGCTAGATGTTAGATGATTTTCCCAAATTTGTCTTACGAACTAAGTTAGTTATAGTGGACTGGAGTAGTTTTGGAAAAGGTCTTTTCTACCTGTTGACTTATGAGACTGGTATCCCTGAAAAGGACTCCTCTGCGTCTTCACAAAAAACATAGATCATAAGGGATGCTTTGATTTAAATTTTTAGTGGCAGGTTTGGAGTGGAGAAGTTTAAATGCTGTAATTTAGTATGGGTTACCAACAAGTTATTGAATGTCAACTTGTCAAACCTGAAAATCATCTGATCAACAAACATGCCGGCAGTTGTTCTGTTGAGATCATGGTACAGTAGCCATTTTCCCACTGTAGTGCGAATTAACATGGGGCACTGTGGGTGTAGTTTTTTTCTTTTGCCTTTTTTTTTTTTTCAGTCAGCTGCTGATCGACAAATTGTGCTATATCAGTTATCATTTGATAAATGTACTTTTGATGAGTTGCCGGACATCTGTACACAGACAAACAAGAGTACAATTGAGTTTCAAAAATGTATCAAAATGTAGATTAAGCAATGAATTAATGCATTCAGGTCTAGTTTTTGAAATGGTCTATTAGCATCTCAGTCTTTAACCAGTCTGAGTCTTTGAAGGTTGAAAAAGCATATTCTCTAAATATATAATTTTTAAGGGCAGGTCTGTCCTCTCCAGGGAGGTCATCTTTGCTACTTTGTACCTCATTGATATGACTCATTATTAAATACTATACTGTGTTTTGTGTCCTTCGAACATACCATATGAAAGAACTTTGAAAGATACAGCTATTCATTACTAGAAAAGTCATAGATTTGGAAAATATGATTTATTCACAAAGCCTTTGGGAGCTGTCATTATATACTTTGTATAAGTTGCTTAAAGGTGGCTAGTTTATAAGGTAGCCTCTTGTCCCATTCTATTTGAAAGTCTCTGTCCAGGATGTATTGCTGAGGGACCTAACAACACATTGGGGATGCAAATGCCAAAAATAAATGTTGGTAGTATAGAAGAGTGACAGGACACAGTGTCTTCCAAGGCTATGGAATAAGCTTCCACTTTCTGTTAAGAGAAGTCTGCCATTAAGTTCAAAATATGGGAAGTAGAAAATGCCAACGTGGGGTTGCAGCAGTCAAGTGCCTTGAAGGCTAGTAAGTTGTAAGCTTAACAAAGGTAGCTAGTTAACAGCTAGTTAGACAATTGAATTGTCTGCACATTTCTTAATAAATTTAAGGTAAAGCTAACTAAAAATAAATACAGTATGAAAATAAATCAAATCCAAAAATAGCCCCTACTGTGCTACTAAAATTAAAGAAAAAACAAAACAATAAAATAAATCACACAGCTAAAAAAAAAAGCATTTGGAAATTACTATCAAATGGAGAAGAAAATTATCCACAATTTACATCAAGTAAAGAAGAAATCTAGCTATAAAAAAACCTCTGGAAACTCTGTGAAGCCTTATCCAATTGACAGTTTATGCAAAAGGTATAATAAATAAGGCTTTAGAGTCTCATTCCCTAAATGTACAATACAATATATTTCATTTATTACACACCGCACTCCCATAAATTCCATCTCTCTCTTTCTTGTATATGTGACATATGCACCCCACTGAAATGAATGAGTAAATTACTGTTGTTATTAACTCACTGTAGAAGGTAGATGTTTGCTGCAGTATGAACGTTTACAGATGAGAAACTGGCTGAAAGTGGGTTTCCTCCCTTCCAGTCCAACTACCAGAACCTTAGCAGATGTCCCCAGCTAGCTAAGTTTCTCCTTTGCCCTATGCTTAAAGGGAGGAGCAGCTTGTACCATGTTTAAGTTCTTTTATTTTTGGCCAAAAGTAACTAGGTAGTGCACTTCTTCTGTTGCTGGATCTTGGTCTATAAAGTCCAAAAAGACCTGTGCCAGTCTTTGCATACAGGGCACCTCTCCATTCATATGCCTTTGATGGGAGGTCTTAGGAAGTATGTCTCCATTATTATTGTCTTCCTACTCAAAGCATCAGAATTTCCCAAGTTGTGCTGCAAGTGCAGGCGTCCATATGTCCAAACATACATGGATACAAACCTAAAACTTCAGAAGGATACTAGGGATGGCCACACAGCAGGGGAATATGTACTGCAGCAGTGATCACAGTACTCTAAAATCTGTTTGGTGAGTTACTGACTTAACTCTACTACATTCATAGTAAGGCTCACTGCTGCAGTAGAAATCGTTATGCATCAGAAGAGTACCAAAGAGGTAAGGAAGTCTCACAATGGGAGGAGGAATTTTTAGAGGGATAAAGCCCTAAATATGACACAGGTGACTGGGTTTTGATTATTGATGTGGGCATCTGTTGGAGGTGCATGGGGGAGTGTGGGCATGCCCATCATGGGGAAAGGGGAGCAGGTCACAAACTGTCAGTTTTTTAGAGGTAGGATGGTAGATGCACAATGGAGCCACAGAAGGCTGTACTCATAGGGGAAGGGTGATCCTCAAAGTGATACAGGTTGGACGGAGCTTTGCACACTTGGTAGGATGAGACCTTACAAATAGTCTCTGATGGCTATCTGCATAACACTTTCTGCAAGCAGATCATGCCCA
Source organism: Protopterus annectens (assembly GCF_019279795.1). NCBI lineage: Eukaryota > Metazoa > Chordata > Ceratodontiformes > Protopteridae > Protopterus > Protopterus annectens. The sequence goes on from NC_056739.1 coordinate 1,271,344,020, forward strand.
TGAGGAACAAAAGTGGAACTTCAACCTGAAAAAAAATATAGACACGCACACGCACAAAGCTATATTTGCTGTATTTTTTATCAATTCCTTTTCACTTTCTGCCCCACTGTTGGATTACCATGCCTGCCTTTCATAGGAGTTTAGTCAAGATCACAGTCGTCATGGGGGTGCCATTCACACAGTTATACACGTTTTTAAATTTGTGCTTAAACTGTTCATTTCCTTGCATATGCCTAGTAGCTCTTAAAGAATGGACGTGGATTGGCCACAGTGCAGAGCTGTTATTCATTTTAATGAGTGCTGTCAGCCCGCATATATCACTGCCTTCATTAGAAGCAGATACTCCTATTAAGTTGTCAATAGGGGGGGTGGCACAATGGTGCAGAAGATAGCATTGTCGCCTCACAGCAAGAGGTTCCCTGACTCAATTCCTGGATGGCATGCCTTCTGTGTGGAGTCTGCATGCCCTGTTTGTGTTCACGTGGGTTTCCTCCCACATTACAAAGACATGCAATGGGGGGGGGGGTGGCACAATGGTGCAGAAGATAGCATTGTCGCCTCACAGCAAGAGGTTCCTTGACTCAATTCCTGGATGGCATGCCTTCTGTGTGGAGTCTGCATGCCCTGTTTGTGTTCACGTGGGTTTCCTCCCACATTACAAAGACATGCAGTAGGTTGATTGGACAATCTAAATTGACCTTAGTTGTGAGTGTGCATATTAGCGTGTGGTACAGAAGAACAACCACAGCAGGGCTAACCTAAGATCTAAGATACATACCCCTCCCCTCCCAGTCAGCAAGTTATCAGGGATTATTCATTCTGTTCCCCTACACTGTTACCTCCATCAGCACCATAATTGCTGGATCCGATATATCAGATCTGTTTTAGCCTTTCCAAAAGCTGGAGATCTTCAACAAAGCTCATGGGCATCCTTCCCTACTTATAATGCAGTTCTCTAACTTTTCCAGATCTCGTTTGCTATGCTGTGAGGAGGTTCATGAGCAAGCTCTGAGCTAAGTGTATTCTTTTTGTTATTTCTGTTTTTATAGTTGTGTGTTTTTACGTTAGATTTTGCTTCTCAGATATCTATCCCTACCTTTCCTGCCTACTTCAGTGTAGTTTTTCCTATTAGTTCCCCTTTTAGCAGTCTTTTTAGCATCGGTTCATAGGTAGGTACTAGGCTATTGGCCCTAGGGTCTATATAAACCTAGCCGAAAAAGTACCCTGGCTTTCACCACTCAAGAAAATTATTTTCCTGTACCCCTGTTGAGCAGAGCCCCAGAGGTGATCTCTGGGGTGAATTTCCTATTTCCCATCCAATCATCAAGATTTTTCTTGAGTGCTAATGAGGAGCTTTGTTTGATATAGATAGGTAGTTTGTTCCAGAGTATGGGAAGTCTGTGGGACAGGAATCTGTCCCTCCAGCATGCTCTGTTTATTGTGGTGGCAAGGTTTATGTCACTAGAGCTTTTAGCTCGGAGGGACTGGGATTTCTTTAAGTGGAACATGTCCAACAGCACTGGATTTGTATGTCAGGCAGAGATTGCTTCTGAATAGGCAATATGCGATGGAGTAAAGCTGGAGTTTTTGAGACGGTCTGCGTAGGGCATCTGTTTGAGGCCAGTAGCTCATGTGTACAGAGTTTTTACCAAAGGGGATGACAGTGCACTTTTTGGCATTGAGCTTGAGGCCATGGCTTTGACACCAGGCATCTGTGTCAGTGAGGCCCTTTTGTAGGATGTCCATATCATTAGGAGGTTCGATTATGGCTCCTAGCTTGCAGTCATCTGCGAACTTCGTTAGCCAAAGACCTTCTGTGTTAGCCTGTACTTCAGAAAAGTAGATACCAAACAGGAGAGGACCCAGGACTGAACACTGTGGTACTCCACTTGTCACTGGTTTGAAGTCAGGTATGGAGTCTGCTACTTTCACAGTGTGGGTTCTGTCAGTGAGCCAGTTGGCAATCCATTTTGTGACACAGGGATTTATACCTAGTTTAGTGAATTTATCTATAATTCCAGAGTGGGGGATGGTGTCAAAAGCCTTGGCAAGATCTAGATAGGCTGTGTGAACCACCTCACCCTTGTCTATGGCTTTGGTGACTGCTTCAAAGAAGTCCATCAGGTTTAGGAGACATGATCTGCCTTTTATAAACCTGAACTGGGTGGGATCCAGAGTTTGGAGATTACCAATGTCTTTGCTTATAAGTTCCATGATGATACGTTCCATGGCCTCGCAGACCAGGCTCGTTAGGCTAATGGGGTGGTAGTTCCTGGGGTCCGTGGTGGCTCCCTCTTTGTGGAGTGGGATAACCATCACTGTGCGCCATTCAGTGGGCACAAAGCCTGAGGTGAGGCTATGATTGAACATGGTGCTTAGGTGGGGTACCAGTTCATTCTGTAGTTCGTGTAGAACGCAGCCTGCGATGTTGTCAGGTCCCATGGATGCTGTGTTCTTGGCTTTGGAGAGTGAGGTTTTTACCTGTGCAGCCATGATTACAGGAACTTTGCATTCTTCCGGTATAGAGATGGGCCTTTTAGGGGGTGAGAGAGGGGTATAGTTAGCACTGAACCTATCTGCCAGGATGTTGGCAATATCATTTGGTTCTGTATATTTAGTGCCTTTGTGCGGTAACTCAGAGCAGATCTGAGTGTTGCCATTGAGATTCTTGACATAGCTATAGAATGCTTTGTGGTTATCTTTAGAATCAGTGGCAATTTTGTTTTCATAACTAGCTTTGGAGGATTTTATGAGGGATCTCAGCTTCTTACTGAGGCTGACCAGGGAGTTCCCCCAATCATGGGATTTTACTCTTTTTTTGCAACAGTTTCTTTCTTCTGTTGTAGAGTTTGTTTATGGCAAGGGACCACCAGATTGGCTTCCTTTTTTTGGAGGATAGCATCTTGGTTCTGTTAGGGATAGCACGATCCATGCACTCGTGTAAGTGTTTATGAAGTGCATTTGTGTAGGATTCAGCAGTCGTACCTCTATTTTCCGTCTACATGGGTGTCGTGAAGTTTGCCACTTCTGACTTAAGAAGCGTGAAGTTGGCTTTGGAGAAATGTTTTACAGTGGTTTCCCTAATGGGGGGTGGGGGCGGGATGTGGATGTCTAGGGTGATTATCTTGTGGTTGGATCTGACAGAGGAATTGACCTCTGGTGTGGAACACTGGTCGCCCGTGTTGGTAATGACCAGGTCTAGGATATTGCTGCCCCCTGGTGGGGGTGTGGATAAGTTGATCCAAGGCGTTGGAATTTATGAATTCCAGAAAATGTTGAGCAAAAGAGTTGGTACATGAGTAGTTTTCCCAGTTAATGGTGGGGTAGTTGAAATCGCCCCATTATGAGGGTTTTGGGCTGTACCCTATATTTTCCAGTGTATCATGAAATGAGGAGTGGGAATCCTGGGGCATGGTGGGGGATCTGTAGCAAGTTATAATTTGGATTGCGGTCTTGCCCAGAGTTAGTTGCACTTGGATAATCTCGGATGCATTATGCTGAGCAACTAGCCTGGAGGTGTGGATATCGTTTCAGTTAAGGTTAGGTGGCCGAAAGGTGTGGTATGAATTATAACCTGGAAATGCAGGGTTGCTCTCTGGAGCCTTGAACCAGGTCTGTGTCACTGCAAAGATGTTGATGTTCTCCATTTTAAGGAGTGCCTCAAGTGAATGCATTTTGAGGTTTAGACTTCTAGCATTGAGTAGCATTACCCTCAGATTTTGCTTGCTTGTACCTGGTACGGTGGTGAATTTGTCATTTGAACCTTGCCTAAAAAGGCACTATAGGGGCGGCAAGAGCCTAAGCCAGTATCTGGAATCCCAAGGGCGACAGATGCAGGCCATCTCTGGCAAAGCATCGTGGTCTGTTAATCATGTCATCACAGGCAGACAGATACTGGATCCCCTTAGAATGATACCAGAAGCTTAGCCAATTGTTGAAGTCAGTCATTTTGTCCTTATACTGTGGTATCATTCTGGGTGATGGCCAGATGCTACTCATGGCTAGGGTCATACCTGCCTGGGCTACAAGCTTGGAGAGCATCTCCATGTCTCTTTTCATGTAGTCCAGGGAGGTACGTCTCAGTTCATTCACACCAACATGGACAATGACAGAGTCATATTTGTACTGTTCGGCATATACTTCTTAGAAGTACAGGCAAACACAGGAGGACTATGGCCAACCAAGTTCACCGATGACTGCAATCTGGGAGCCATAATTGACTCTCCGGCTGACATGGACATCCTCCAAAAGGGCCATACTGAGATGGACACCTGGTGTCAAAGTCATGGCCTCAAGCTAAATGCCAAAAAATGCATAGTCATCCCGTTTGGGAAAAACAAAACACCCAAGAATTACCACATAGGTGGCAGCCCTATTAATACAGAAGAGGTAATAAGAGATCTGGGGACCCTGGTACTTAGTAATCTCTCCTTTGACAGTCATAGTAATCAAATCAAATAATCAAAGTAGTTAGAAATCCTTCTATGTGGCCCATCTAATTACTAAAGGGTTTGCATCCTTCTATGTGGCCCATCTAATTACTAAAGGGTTCGCATCTAGGAAATAAGGAGGTTATAGTGCCCCTCTACTCATCACTCATCAGACCCATCATAGAGTACAATGCCCCATTTGGGATGTACCTTACAAGACACTTCCACCAACTGGAGAGACCACAAAAGTACCTCACCAAGAGGATTACTGGCCTCAAACATATGTCGTATGAAGCCCGACTGAAAAAACTCCGGCTGTACTCAGTGGCATATCGCTTACTCAGAGGTGATCTCTGCTTGACTTACAAAGCCGTGTCCAACTCAGAATTGATGGACATGCTCCACCTAAAGAAATCCAAGTCACTGTGAGACACGCGCTCTAGTGAGCTAAACCTCACCACAACAATAAACAGAACATGCTGAAGGATAGATTCCTGTCACAGGGACTCCCCATGCTTTGGAACAAAATTCCAAACTACATTAGGCAGAGCCCCTCACTAACACTCTTCAAGAGAAACCTTGACGAGTGGATGGGTAACAGAAAATACACCCCTGGGATTACTTCATTGGCTCTTCTTGACAGAGGATCAGTTAATTAGTCAATGGGGCGGCGAAAGCCGACACACTCTGGCAAGGCTTATAAATGCCCTCAGGCAGATAGCCTAGTACCTACCTATGAACCTATGTTGTGGAGTGACCTGAGTGCGTGCGTTATGTGGGTGGATCCTGGCACCCGACAGGCAGCTGACAGTAACTTTCTCCTTGTTTAGCCTGGTGAGTGGAACATCAGTGTGCCTGACTATAGAGTCACCTAGGACTAGAGTGTTGGATACGTTGTTATGCCTTATGGGCTGCGGTTGAATTGCACACTGAGTTTGTGGGCTATGTGTCATTTGGGTTGTGTTGGGGGATGGAGGTTGTTTTCATTTCTGCTTTGGAGGTCTCTGTTGCTTGAGCTGATTTTTATTGAGAGCCTCCACGAATGTAGGTGTATGTGTTGTGTTTCTATGTGCCTGTTTTGGTGGTGTAGGTTTTGAGGGACTATGTGATGAGTGTGGTGTGGTGCAAGTGTTTACCTTCTCCTCTTGACTGTCTAGTCCAGTCTTGGATGAAGAGAGCTTTGCTTCCAGTTTGGCTATATAAGTGCATCTCTCATAGGTTGTAGTGTTGGTTTGTAGGAGGAGAGGGTTGTCTGTGTACATGAGGCAATTGCTGCATTGCCCCAAGATGCCCAAATTCATCAAGTTATACAACCAAAGCTAGATTCAGCAGGTCTGAATTTAGTCTATGCTACAGCAAACAAGGCGTACCAATTTCAGAAAGAAACAGTTCAAATAAGCAGACACAATAAGCCTTTAACCAGAAACTCCCAGCTCAGAAGGGCAGAATCTACCCTCTCCCCCTACAAGAGTGCAGGCCACACCTTCTTAATGTAAAATGACTGGCCTGAAGCCCAAGTGCTTAAACCAGAACTAATACACTTTTAGAATATAAGACACTAAGCCTTCAGTCAGCAACTCCCAACTTAGAAGGATGTAAGCTACCTGTCCTGCCACAGCAGTGCAGACCACAAACCTTCTTAATGTAAAACAACTGGTCTGGAGCCCAAGTGCTTAAACCAAAAGGCTTAGAATAACAGTTGCAATTTAATCAGGCTACTACCAAGCAGTAATAAATGGAGCAGAATAAATACAATTGAGTACTTTTAAGAAGATGCAAAAGCAAAATAAAATGCAATTTTTTTTAAGTAAAGTGCAAGGAGAGAGGAAGAAGGAGGAGAAGAAAAATTCAGAAAAATTCAAGGTTAAGAACCTAAGTGGGTTGGCCTTCTCAAGTGTTCTCTCTGTATTAAGTAGAGTAAACACCAGACTGGTAGGGGTGTCCCAAATCAAATTTACAGTAAGGGCGGTCAACTGCAAAGCCACCAACTATAACAACGGCACAGGTATAGGGTGGGGGGAGGAGAAAAAACAGCTTCAGGATAGATGAGAAACAGAAAGCAATGCCAGGAAAATGTATAAAACAGTTCAGTCAGGCAAAATTGAGACAATGCAGAACTTAAAGGTTAAAATGCCAAGAAATATACTTATCAATCAGCGATATATTTCCAGATTGTCTGAGAATCAGACACCAGGAGTTTCCATCAGTGGATGCAGAAATTTACAAACACAAACTATTTTTAAATCAGCAAGCCTTGAAGCAATCAGATAACCCAAAAGCTGTTAGACCATTTTTATAAACTCCACCTTAGAAATAGGGGTAAGCAGTTTCAGGACAGATGAGAAACAGAAAACAATACCAGAAAATGTATAAAACAGTTCAGTCAGGTAAAATTAAGACAATGCAGAACTCTGAAAGGTTAAAATGCCAAGAAATATACTTGTCAATCAGCGATATATTTCCAGATTGTTTGAGAATCAGACACCAGCCAGACACCAGGAGTTTCCAACAGTGTATGCAGGAATTTACAGACAGAAACTATTTTTAAATCAGTAAGCCTTGAAGCAATCAGATAACACAAAAGCTGTTAGACCAGTTTTACAAACTCCACCTCAGAAATAGGGGTGACAGATGAGAAACAGAAAACAATGCCAGAAAATATATAAAACAATTCAGTCAGGCCAAATTAAGACAATGCAGAACTCTGAAAGGTTAAAATGCCAAGAAATATACTTATAAATCGATGATATATTTCCAGATTGTTTGAGAATCACACACCAGCCAGACGCCAGGAGTTTCCAACAGTGTATGTAGGAATTTACAAACAGAAACTATTTTTAAATCAGCAAGCCTTGAAGCAATCAGATAACACAAAAGCTGTTAGACCATTTTTATAAACTCCACCTTAGAAATAGGGGGTAAGCAGTTTCAGGACAGATGCCCATTTCAGAGAGCATTTTTCCCCTTTTATTTCTTACTTGACCTTTATTATAAGCTTTAGAGTGAGTGAGTGTTCCTGTGTATCCCTGGTTAGTGTCCGTTTAAATGAGAGAGCGTCTAACTAATGTCTTAGTTAGTGGACCTCTCCACCATTCTTTCACTTCAATTATTTAAAAAAAAAAGGAGGAAAGTTGTCTTCTTTCTTTCCTGAGTCTATTTTATTTAGAGGTGTAGTTTTGTCTGAGTGTGTACAGTTCTTTCCTGAATCCATTAAATTTAGAGGATTAGTTTTGTCTTTTGGTGTTAGACAGTGTGTTCTTTCCAAGTAGTTTAGGATGTCTCAAAAAGAAGGTAAGCCTCTTGGCTTTAAAAAAATGAGCAATGTAGTAAAAAGATGCCTCTTAGTGACTCACACACCTTATGCGTGTACTGCTTAGGGACTCTTTATCTGCAGGAATCCTGTTCCATTTGTCATGCCTTTAATCGGAGAGCACTCATGGAGTTTAACAACAAGTTGATTCTAAAAGGGTTGTTAAAAAAACCATTTTCTGAGGCTATTTCTCCCACATCCTTTTTTTCAAAATTGGAGAAATCCAAGAAATCAGTGAAACGTCCTTCTCCAGCTCCGAAGTCATCTTCGGAGCTGAAACCAAAACAGCCAAAACTGTCTGCACCAACTGAACCATCAGAGCAGTCATCAATTACTGTATCCAAGACTACATCGAAGCAAATGCAACCTTCTTCTCCGAAGTCGACTTCATCTGAGCCTTCGGGCTTTGAAGTCTACTTTGCCCTCTGAGCTCCAATATTGGAGCCGATCTCCTTCATTGGAGCTGATTTTTTTCTCTGCTCCCTTCTCTGTTCTTAACAAGATCCAGATCTCCTACCCTTTCTACATGTTCTACCAGGAGTCTCTCTGATGAAGATGTGGATAGGATGGTGCAGAGGCTGTTAAAGACCCCCTGCTTTGGCCAAGCTATTATTGGATCAGAACTGAAAGGAATCTGATCAGACACCATCTTCCCCTTCGGCTCCTACTCCTCCTCCTCCAATCCATCCCTCGATTTTGGAGTTGGAAGTTTCTGACTTCCAGTTTGTGTCTGTATCTGGTCCGGGACCCCTTGGCTCCTCGGATCCGGTATCTGCCCTGACCGTGTCCATCCAGTCGGAGCAGGTGACCTCTGGGAACCGACGCTCTCTGGTTGGGCCCTCGGAGCATGCTGGGTTCTCTTCATGTTCGACCCTGCCTCTGGGGGCCTTGGCATGGATGAGTTTGGCTCCTACCTCGGGGTCAGAGCTTCTGTCCTCTGCTCCGGAGATTCCATCGGCTCCAACAACTCATTTATTGGGTCCGGGGAGTTCGTCAGAAAAAGGGAGGACTGCCTTTGAAGTCATGAGGAGGGTGATGACTACTTCCCAGTCTAAGACACAATCTTCCTTCCACCTTGGTGCATGTGTCTTTGCCTTCTTACACCTCTCCACAGGACCGCAGAGACCCTAGGCCTCAGGATGTCCCTCAGGGGACTCCTCCCTCTACCAAAACCTCCCCAGAATACCCTACTGAGGAAGTCGCTCGGAAGAAGACATGCAAGAGGAAGCATCTGAACTCCCCAGAAGAGTCCGTCATGTCCAATACCGACCTCGATGAAGCAGAAGGGTCCCCATGGTCACCTCCTGAAGATGCCCCTTTTGGAAACATCTGGAAATTTTAAAGCAAAGAGGTGACTGGCAGTCCACCTCCCCTTCAGCCAAGGAGCCTGTATACCTGAAGGCCTTTGGGTCTCTCCCTTCAACCTCTTGCGTGATCCGTCCTTCCAATGAGCTTATTGATTTAATCTCTTGGAAGGCTTAGGAGTTCCCAGATTCTACAGAACCTACTCCTAGGAGGCCAAATAAATACCTCACAGTTCCAAAGGATAAGGCTTTTTTTAACTAAAGGCGTAGCAGCTGATGCCATGGTTGTGGGGGTGGCCACAAAAAAGGAACTCTCCTAGACCAGTTCCTTTGTCCATCCTCCGAATAAGGATTCCAGGACCATGGATAGGTATGGGAAATGCATCTTTTCGTCAGTGACCTTTACCTTGCGGTCACTGAGCTATCTTACCCATTTCACAAGACTATAGAGGGACCTGTTAAAGGAACTTTCAGACTCCCTCCTAGGAGCTGTAGCTGATGCAGCGGCAGATAGTCAACCAGCAGCTTGCTACCGTCGGTTCTGTTGTCAACTCGTCCATGAGACTCATCTTATATGCAGCAGATGGAGTGAGTAGGGAGGCAGATTCAGGCATCTCTATCAGGAGGCAGCCCTGGATGCACCTTTGCAATTTTGCAGAGCCTCTCAAGTCTTCCTTTGTTAATACCCCTTTTGATGGCTCATCTCTCTTTGGGCCTAAAGTTAAAGAAATGCTTACCAGGTGTGAATAGGTGGGTAAGAACTTATCTGCCAGTGGAGTATATTTTTCCACACCTACTAGACCATTTCTTAAGGGTCAGAGAGGTAGTGGGAAAATGTGCTTCAGAAAATCACAGACGTCTTTCCAGGACACACAAGGTGGAAGTTTCCCCCCTGGGTAGAGGGGGGAACCATAATGGAAGACGCCACCCTTGTTGCAGGGGAGGCCCGCAGAATCAGGGCTCCAAGAGAAACATTCTTTGGCAGACCCTTCCATCGCTCCTGAGGAAGTGCCTGACTGCTTTTCTCTGGAGGCAGTTGGGGGCCATTTGTCCCTGCACCGCAAAACCTGGCAAAACTTAAATGACAAATGGGTGCAGGACATAATATCCAGAGGATACATCATTCCTTTCTCCTTCCCTGCTCTCGAAAACAAATCAGTTCCGGACATTCTACCCAGTCAAAAGGAACAAGCAACGCTTTGAGAGTCAGTAGTTGCTCTCAAAAAGAGTCATTCAAGAAGTACCCACAGACCAGAGAGGATCCGGAACTTACTCAAGATTCTTTTTAGTGCCAAAAAAACAGGGGACTGGAGAAGCACTTTAGACCTGAGGAGTCTGAACAAATCCGTCAAAAAGACCAAGTTCCAGATGGTGACACTGCAATTGATTCTTTCATTCTTGGAAAGAGACAGTTGAATGTACCTTCAGGATGTGTACTACCCCATTCAAATGGAAAGGCACTTCAGAAGGTACATGCACTTCCAGCTGGGAGCCAGTCATTTCCAGTTTCGAGCTCTGTCCTTTGGCCTCACTACAGCTCCCAGAGTGTTCACCAAATGCATAGCAGTATTCGCAGCTCACCAGAGATGCCGAGGATTCCGGATGTTTCTGTATCTGGACAACAGGCTCATAACCCCCCAACCAGGTATCTTCTGCTACAAGCCAGGGATTATACTCTTCAGCTTTGTTTCTCCTTTGGCATTACCATAAATTATGACACATCTGCTCTAGAGCAGTGTCAAATTTTAATATTCATATTAGCAGAAATAAATACAACTGCTTTGATAGCAAGATTCCCTCAAGACAGGGTCCACTATCTCTGCCTCTGTGTAAAATGATTAATCAGGTAGATACGAACCTCTGTAAAGCTAGGTACTGGGGAATATGGCAGAGTTTATTGTACTTATTTTCCTAGCTCGTCTGCATATGAGGATACTTCAGTGGTTACTTTCTGCACAATGGTCAATCCTAAATCTTCCAATGTCGCACAAAATCCTCATAGCAAACTCCTGCTAAAAGGATCTCCAATGGTGGATTCACTCTCCCTTACTATCTCAAGGCTGTCCCTTCATTCCTTCTCAACCCCAAGCCATGGTGACCACGGACGTTTCCCAGATGGGGTGATGGGGGCATTATCTCGGGAAGACAGTTCAAGGCATCTGGCAGGATCACGAGATTCATTTGCACATAAACATCCTAGCGGTGAGAGCAGTGTTTTTAGCATTGCAAGCATTTCAGGGCGCTCTCCCTCTGGGAATGATAGCAATCCAGTTGGACAGTATGTCAGTAGTCTGGTACATAAACAAACAAGGAGGACCCAACTCTTACCTCCTTTGTCGCGAAGCTCTAAGGGTTTGGTAGTGGACAACAGCCTTCAACTGTTTTCTGATTGCAGTGCACGTCCTGGGGAAATCCAGTATGATTGCAGACAAATTGAACAGAGCCATCTTATGGCCACACGAGTGGTCCCTTAATCATAAAGTTGTGGAAGAGATTTTTCAGAAATGGGGCCAGCCTTGATATGATCTCTTTGCATTACCCGCCAGTGCCAAATGCAACAACTACTTTGCCTTGATCCCTCCCATGGGAGAGTCACCAAGGGATGCACGTGTTCACAATCGGCCTCCAGAACTCCTCCATGCTTTTCCTCCAGTCCCTCTGATTTCCCAGTTGATACAGAAAGCCAGTTTGTTGGAGACTACAATAATCCTGATTGCCCCCTATTGGTCTCATCAAATCTGGTTTCCCTTTCTACAGCCTCATCTTCGGGATGAACCATGGATTCTGGACCCTGCTCCAGACCTCCTGACTCATCTGTCGGGAATGGTACATTCCAGCCTACACAATCTCAAACCGATAGCTTGGCTGCTCCAGTTCCCGATCGCCAGGTTTCCTCTCCTATCAAACATATTTTGATATCTTCCCATAAAACATCTACACGAAGATTGTACAAGAATAAATGGAAGAGGTTTGTAACGTGGGCTAGCAGTAATCAGATAGATCCCTTTTCAGTGCCCATACATTCTGTTCTAGAATTTTTAGCGAAACTTTTTCATGAAGGAGCTGCTGCTTCCACTGTTAGAGTTCAGATGGCAGCAATTTCATATTTCCATGTAGGAGAAAATGGAGCTGTTTTATGTCTCTCAGGCTTTGTAAAGCCTTTTTGAAAGGCACTACAATGATAAGACCTACACACAAAAATCCAACTCCTCCCTGGGATCAGAACTTCATTTTGGCAAATATTGTCTACCCTTCCTTTGAATATTTGACCACATGTGATTTTAAATTTCTATCTTGGAAAAAAACAGTTTTTTAGTGGCTATTACTTCAGCTAGAAGAGTTTTAGAATTGTGAGTTTTGTCTGTCAAGCCCCCATGCCTAGTTTTTCATAAGGACAGAGATTTTTTACGCACTAATCCCTCCTTTTTTCCAAAGGTTGTGTTGGAAAGTAACATGAATCAATCTGTTGAGCTACCAATTTCCTCCCAAATTTTCAAAACAAGTGAGAATATGCACTACATCTTCTAGACATTCATAGACAGTTACATTTCTACTTACACAGAACTTCAGAATTTTGGAAATCAGATAAGCTCTTTATATCTTATTCTGACATTAGAAAAGGTCAACCAGTTTCAAAAGTTACCTTATCTAGATGGCTCACATTTTATATATCCTGCATCTACAAGTATAAGAATAAAGCTCTTCTATTCCCTGTTAAAGCTCATTTTATCAGGTTGATAGCTATATCTACAGCTTTCCAAGCAAGGTTACCTTTGGATAACATCTGTGCTGCAGCTACGTGGGTGAAACTTCATACCTTTTTTACTCATTACAAAGTGGATTTGGCCTTTAGGAGTAGAGCCTCTTTTGGTTCTGTAGTTCTCAGGAATATACTCCCATGAGCCACCCAAGCGTCAGTTTGCTTGGGCCGCAGTCCCATCAGTGAGAATAAAGGCGAGATTGACAACAAGACATAAAGAAGTTATGTACTCGCCATAAAGTTCCACGTGTGTTGTTCATTTCGACCTTTGTTCTCACAACCCACCCTCCATACCCCCTTCCTATACTCCTCGGAGACAGTCTAGTTATTGGGTTTGCAGGTATCCATATCCTCAGAAATACTGCCTTGATATTTATATATATACTTTTATGTATATACACATTTTGAGAGTTTTTTCTCCATTCGTTTGAGTTGATGGGGGCAAACAAGGTCTGAGGAAGTTAGGGAACTGCATTTTGGGTAGGGAAGGATGCCCACGAGCTTTACTGAAGACCTTGAGCTTTTGGAAAGTCCAAGACTGATCCAGTACATCGGATCTAACCCATCAGTGAGAATAAAGGTCGAGATAGACAACACACATGGAATGTTATGTTTGGTCATTTTGGTCACAGCGTGCATTTTCATCATCTAAGCAAATTATAAACAAGTGTAAAATGCAGAACAATCTGTACTTTATTTTATAGCAGGTACACTGAAACATGGCATAATCAAAAATAGGTAATGAGAAATGATAGTTTAAAAATAGACTGTGACTTGGAAGTAGTGTTTTTACAGTGTGCCACTCATTGGAAGTGGCAGTCTTTTTTGTAGCGTGACAAACCCCCTAAAGTTCCATGAGTAAGGCTGTACCTTCCAGTGCTTAAATATGCTAACTCCACAACTGCAAAACCTCTGAAAAAGAAAAAAAAAGAAAAATATTGGTCTTCTGAAAAGCAAGACTTTCTGTGCAGACTTGTGCAATCTCGGAGTTAGAATGTTTGAGTCTTCATGGAATAAGGAGGCTCGGCTCTAAACATATGTGGGCTGAGGATGTTTGTCCTCATTCAGTATTAGACTGAAAACGTTTGTTTATATGGATTACTGTTAATAGAATTCCTGATGTATGGCAGTTTGTCACATGCAAATGTCTGCCTCACCAGTTCAATTCCCAGAGCTCTGTGAATACCAGAAGGGATAAGTGCCTACCTAATGTGAGGATATATGTTTAAATCTCAAATCAAAAAGCAGTTGGCCCACACTCTCTCCATATTTTCTGTCTGCATATTTATGTAGATTTCTATGAACTAGATCAGTCACTGACCAGTTTTGGCCCTAGAGCTTCATTCTTCTAGAATATTCAAAAAGATGAGTGTCTTTTTTTTTTGGAGAAAAATTCTGTGAGGAAGGTTTGTGCCCTCATGCATGCTTCTACAGTTGTCTTCATCTTCGGGGGAATTGCTTCTCAGTAAGAAGGGGAACAAAAAAGAACACCATCACAAGTAGGTTAAGGGAGAAGGGATCCCCAAAAAAGGGTGATAAAGAGAAGAAGGCTACTAATGTTATATCTGATTGGCAATGGTGGTGCCAACTAACCTATGAGGTGTCTCTGTAGCCCCTGTTTGTGACACCCAACACTCCTGCCAGCCTCCATGTGACTACGTTGGAAATTGACGCTTGGGTGATAGTTAACATCTTCGTGGGCTGAGTACTAGTTAGTCAGTACTCCTGAAAGCATATTTGTAAGAACAGTGGACCAACATTCTAAGGTGGTGATGTAGTCTGATTAAAAAAGATAAGGACTTTCGTTGGCCTTTAAGCCACCGTAGTCTATTCCTCTTAGGTTTCTGTCCCTTGAGCCTCACGCATTTGAGCATAGTACTATTTCAACGTGTGTCTTCCTAGGCCTGAGCATCGTAGTGAAGTTGGACTGCTCAGAACTTTAAGAAGCTGGAGAAAAATGTTTTGCATATGATATTCATGCAAGACTCTTTGTTGACCTCCTGTTTTGAACCCAGTAAAAGAGAGTGGGGTGCCTCTGTTTCCAAGGAGACAGACTCCTTACAAGTAGGAAGAGTAAGACTTAACCTACACAATGCAGTTATCTTCAAGGTTAGTTTGAAGCAGATGATGTGGAATCCATTTCTTCTGGTTCTCCTTGGAAAGAAGTTTATATAGTGAAATGCTCTACTTAATAAGTAGAAGATGTGGAAAATATTGGATACCAAGACAAGATGTGTGGATCTTTTAGGATAAGAACAATCTAATCTACAGAGGCTCTTCCAGTCTTTCAGGCATTTGGTAACACCTCTTCAGCAGCCTTCTTGGAACAGTATCCCCAACCCCCATCCTCCAGTAAGCCCAACAGGCTTGCCAGTACCTATATGAAACCCACAATGTAGATAATGCTGTAGTTGTGAATGCAGCTAAAGGATCCTGTGATATTTCTGGCATTGTGTTTTACTTTTCTTGTTTTTTTTTTTTTTTTTTTTTTGCGCATTTAGTCTGCTGCTGTTTTCTTCACCTCATTCAAGGGTAGCTGGTGGAGTTATAGGAATCAGCTGAATGGGTAGAATAGAATGGAGTTGCATTCTAATAATCAACTGTGTTTTAATTAAATTACATGGACATACAGCTGTGCACAAAAGTAACTGTCTTGTAGCAGGGCACTTATTCTCCACTCTTCATGCCTTAACTGTGCACACGCTACCCTTTTTAAACACCTTTATTAAATTCTCACATATAAACAATTACGTAGGTTCACATATATTAATAAAAAAGAAAACCAACCATATTAACATTTTTATAATTTTCTTGAATTATACGTATATGTTTTCTTTTTAATAATTATGATTCAGTCCAGCAGGTTGGACAGTTTGGAGACAAACCCAGGGAGGTGAGATTCCGTTGGTTTGGACATGTGCTGAGGAGGGATGGTGGGTATATTGGGAAAAGGATGCTAAGGATGCAGCTGCCAGGTAACAGGAAAAGAGGAAGGCCTAAGATAAGGTTTATGGATGTGGTGAGAGGGGACATGCAGGTGGTTGGTGTGACAGAGCAAGATGCAGAGGACAGGAAGAAATGGAAACAGATGATCCGCTGTGGCGAACCCTAATGAGAACAGCCGGAAGAAAAAGAAGATTATTCAGTCCAGCATTATATAACTTGCTGAATTCCTGTCTTCCCCTAAACCTCACTCTTTTTTCTCTTGAACATTATTCTGTATGTATTGTTTCCATAAATTCCATTTATTTCTATGTAATTTGATCTTTCTCTTTTCTAAAGATCCCACATCCATTTCTTTTATCTCCTTTACAGTGTTCAGTACTTCATTTACACTTGGTCTGTATTTTGATTTCCATTTTCTAGTAATTGAGTTTATGGCATCCAGTAACATTAAACTTAGTAAAGCCTTAGTATTGTCTGAGCATGCACTTCAGGTCCTGTATCCCATGTCAAAAGAATAATTTCCTTAGTTCTAACCATTTGCTTTCCAATATTTGACAGAGTACTCTGTATGAAATTTTTTTTAAGTCTGCCAACTCATTACATTTTCCAAAAAATGTTCCCAGTTACCTCTGTCTCATCACACATCTAGCATTTACTATTTTATGAGGAAAATTTCTCTGAAGTCTGATTGGTGTATGACAGTACCTATACAAACACTTCCAAGCAAAAATCCTAAAACTTCTAGACTTTGTTGCATATTGTGTACTATGCAAATGTCCTCTCTTTATTACTTAATTACTTTGTGTATTATTGCCTTTCCATTTCTTCTCTGTCTCTTTCCAATCTTTTCTGACCTCTGAATTATTTGTAAGGCTCTAGTGTAATATTAATGTCGTGCTAATTATCCCCTTTTATTTAGCAGCAGCATCTGTTCCATACTCTAAGAATGCTACCAGAGCTGTTCTTTCACTTAGCACTTCCCTATCCCTGTCTCTCGTTATCGACCTCTCTAGTTTTTAACCTGCAATCTAAACTTCTGCTTGATCTCATCCCACTTTTTTACTTTTCACCGTATAGTTATTTGCTTCGATTAACTTGTTTCCTCTAATTTTCTCCATCAATTCATCTCTCTCTTGCTTATTTGGTGTACCCCTACTTGCAGTCATATCTATTGGTAAAATCTCCTTTTTGCATTCCCTTGTTGGCTTTGTTTGTAAAATACTTTCTGAGGCTTCATGCATACAATATTCTGTATGGCGGTTGTTATTCTACGTAAGGATCTACATCCAAAATCTTACTTTCTCCCGTCTTGTCATACCCCTGTTTCATCATCACCCCTTTCCACTTTGCTTTATAACCTTCTGCTTGCATTCTCTATACAAACCTTAACTGAGTAGTTCTAAAGTATCCCTTCAAATCAGGTAATCCTAAAGCACCTTATTATTTTGGGAGAGTCAGCTTATCTTAACTCTTTCCCTCTTCCCCTTCCAAAGAAATTCATAAACTCCTATTAGTTATGTTCCACAACTTCTGTAGTTGATAATAATACACCAAACTGGTGTAGAAAACTAAAGGGACTATAAACATTTTCACTTGCTTCATTGTACTGTCCATGTCTGTATCCATAATTGAGTTTCTAGCTTCTCAGATTTTGTATTAGCTTTTGTTTAGCCTCTTCCCACATAAACT
>NC_056739.1:1271366458-1271428958 GCF_019279795.1 Protopterus annectens
CCATATCTGTAGGTTATTGTTTAGGTTCTGGACATCTTGACCAAGATTATGACATTTGTCATGGGTTCAGTCCCAGGGCTTTGTCTGAAAGAAGGAATAAGTTAATACTAAATTTAAATCTCTCTTGTTCTCATAGGTTCATAGGTTCATACTAGGCTATCTGCCCTAGGGCATTTATAAGCCTAGCCAGAGTGTGTTTGGCTTTCGCCACCCATTTTAAATGAATTTTGCTATGCTCTTTTTCGAGGTTTGTATACTGTGCCTCTGTCTAACAGTGACACAGAAGTGATACCCGGGGTAACCCTACAATCTCCCAACCACTCATCAAGATTCCTCTTGAAGAGAGTCAATGAGGGACTCTGCCTAACCTGGACTGGGATTTTATTCCAGAGTGAAGGGAGCCTCTGGGTTATGAATCTGTCCCTCCAGCATGTCCTATTTATTTCAGTGCTGAGGTTCAAGTCTTTCGAGCGCATAGCTCGATGGGATTTGGATTTTCTGAGGTGCAGCATGTCCATTAATTCCGGGTTGGATATGGCTTTATACGTCAGGCACAGATTGCCTCTGAGCAGGCGGTATGCCACTGAGTAGAGCTGGAGTTTATATGGCATCTGTTTGAGCCCTTTGATCCTCTTGGTGCAGTACTTTTGGGGTCTTTCCAGTTGCTGCAGGTGTCTGGTAAGGTACATCCCAAAAGGGGCATTGTACTCAATTATGGGCCTGATGAGGGATGAGTAAAGAGGCACGATAACCTCCCCTGATCTAGATGTGAATCCCTTCATGATTAGGTGAGCTATATAAAATGTTTTTCTAACCACTTTGGCCACGTGGTTGTCAAATGAGAGACTGCTATCAACTTGGGACCCCAGGTCCCTAATTACTTCTTCTGTACTTAATGGATTACCACCTATGTGGTAATTTGTGGGCACTTTGTTTTTGCCAAAGGGGATGACTATACACTTTTTGGCATTTAGCTTGAGGCCATGGCTCTGGCACCAGTTGTCTGTTTCTATGAGGCCCTTTTGGAGGATGCTTGTGTCAGCTGGAGAGTTGATTATGGCGCCCAGTTTGCAGTCATCTGCGAACTTGGTCAGCCACAGTCCTTCCATGTTGGCCTGTACCTCCAAGAAATATATACCAAACAAGAGCGGTCCCAGGACTGAGCTTTGTGGGACGCCACTTGTAACTGGTTTGGAGTCTGACATGGCTCTAGCAATTCTAACCATGTGGGTTCTGTCCTTGAGCCAGTTTGCAACCCATCTAGTGACATAGGGGGTTATATTTAAGCTGGTGAGCTTATCTATAATGCCCAAGTGGGGTATTGTATTGAAGGCTTTTGCGAGGTCCAGGTAGGTTGTGTGAACCACCTTCCCCTCGTCAATGGCCTTGGTGACTGTTTCAAAGAAATCAACCCAGGTTTAAGAGGCAGGATCTGCCCTTAACAAAGCCGAACTGGGTAGGATCCAGTGTCTGTAGGTCCCCAATATCTTAATTTATGAGGTCCATGATGATCCTTTCCATAGCTTTGCAGACCAAGCTAGTCAGGCTTATTGGGCGATAGTTTCCAGGATCCATTGAGGCACCACCTTTGTGGAGAGGGACCACTGTTGCTGTACGCCACTCTTTGGGTACATATCCTGTAGTAAGGCTGAGATTGAACAGTAGTTTTATGTTTGGGTTTAGCTCTTCTTGGAGTTCATGTAGGATGCAGCCCGGGACACCGTCTGGTCCCATTGATGCTGTGGTTTTTGCTTTGGAGAGGGCAGCTCTTACCTGAGCATCTGAGATGTCAGGGGGGCAGCACTCTGCTGGGATAGATATTTGCCCTTTTGGTGGGGGGGGGGGGAGTTTGCGCTGAACCTGTCAGCTAGGATGTTGGCAATGTCTGTGGGTTTGGTGCATTTTTTGTCATTTTGGACATTTTGAGCATTTCTGGGAATTCCCACCCAGGTTTCTAACATAATTAAAGAAAGCCTTGCGATTATCCTTATTGTCCTGTGCAATTTTTCTCTCGAAGCTCGCCTTAGACGATTTTATGAGTGCCCATAGTTTTTTGCTAATACTGATCAGAGATGCCTTCCCTTTTTGGGATTTTGCTCTATCATGTAGTAACTTCCTCCTTCTATTGTATAGTTTGTTTATGGCTGGGGTCCACCAGACAGGATGTCTGCCTTTGGAGGATTGGGTCTTGGTTTTATTTGGGATTGCATGATCCTTGCATTCCTGAAGGTGTTCATAGAATGCGTTTATAAAGGATTCTGCGGTCTGGGCCGTATTTTCCACAGGCCCGGGGGCTTTGAAGGATTCCACCTCGGTTTTGAGGAGTGTCAAATTTGCTTTAGAGAAGTTTTTCACTGTGGTTTTCAGGGCAGGGGGTGGAGTCGGGATGTGAATATCCGGTGAGATTAGTTTATGGTCTGATCTTACCAGTGAGGGATACACTTCTGGTCTGAAGCATAGAGTCCCCATGTTGGTGATGATCAGGTCCAGTATGTTTTCCCCTCTTGTGGGAGTGGTAACAAGTTGTTCCATAGCATTTGAGTTTATAAATTCTAGGAACCTTTGGGCTAGGGTGTTGGAGCTAGAGTAATGCTCCCAGTCTATGTTTGGGTAGTTAAAGTCGCACAATATAATGGTGTTTGGAGAGACCTTCATATTTTCCAGTGTTCTCAGGAAGGCCGAGTGAGGTTCCTGGATTTGGGAGGGTAGTCTGTAGCAGGCTATAAACTGGGAGGCAGTTTTACCCACTGTTAGTTGCACATGGATAGTCTCTGATTCTTCGTGCTGTGCCACCAACCTGGAAGTGTGGGTATCTTTGACGAATATTGATAATCCCCCTCCTTTTGTGGTTCGGTCCAAGTTTTGGGGCTGAAAAGCATGGTATGAGGTATAACCTGGTAGTGCTGGGGTGCTCTCGGGAGCCTTGAACCAGGTTTCTGTTACTGCACAGATATCGATGTTCTCCATGCTAAAGAGAGTTTCGAGTGCGTGCATCTTGAGATTTAGACTTCTGGCGTTGAGTAGCATTACTGTTAGTTTCTTATCCCTTGTGATACCTATGGAGGTGGGTTTGTCTTTTGAGCCTTGCCTAAAAAAGGCACTATGGGGGTAGCAAGAGCCTTTGCCAATATCCGAAAGCCCAGGGGTGACAGGTGCAAGCCGTCCGAAAGCCCAGGGGTGACAGGTGCAACTAAATGGATATGCCCACCCCACTCTCCAACTTAATTTCTCCCTCAGCCATTAAACCTCCCCATTCTCTCTGAAACAACTACTCCTACTTTCACCTCACTGTGACTTTCACCTTCTGCACCCAATCTTCTCCCTCACTCAAAAAAAAAAAAAAAATTCATACCTATTAAGAATGGCTGATTATTGTATTGTATGCTGTACTTTCTCTGTGAAATTATTGTATGTTATTTTATTGTACATTTGTTGTATATTTTATTTTACTGTACAGTACATACTGTCTAGAATTGATTATATACTGTATTGAATTGATTGTAGATTCTTTTTCTATGTAACTGTTTTCTGGAGCTTTTCTCCCTGCGCCTCCACTGAAAACGGGCTTTTCGTGGCCAGTGGACTTCTCCAGTTGCCAAACTGAAAATAAAATAAATAAATATCTGGAGTTCAGTCTCCTAAAATTAAAGCTAGGGACCCTTCAAAATGATCCAGATCTTTGCATTCCTCTACATCTACTTCTTCACAGCTGACGAAAAAGAAGGAAAAATTGGATCCAAAGTCACTGGGGTCCGACTACCAGATATGCTTGAAGTCCTACAGCCTTTGATCCGATGATGCGTACTTTGGATCCGACATCCTCTGTACCTAAGACATTACCATGGACTCTTTATTCACCGAGCTTGAATCCGTTCCTTTCCAGGGTGCCCTGCCCGATTTCTAGAGAATATCTCAAAATCGCCTCCTTTCGTTCCTCCAGGAGTCTCACTGAAGCAGATGTGGAAAGAATGATGAGAAAATTTTTCATGGAGCAAATTCAGAAGGGAGTTCTCATGGTTCCTATCCCTTTGGATCAGGAACATCATCCATCTACCACTCCACTGTTAACAGCTCGATCACTGACCATCCTGTGGTTTTAGAGTCCTTTGGATCCAAGTGTTCCGGGTCCATCTGGTTTGGATCTGAAGAGTATATTATCTTTGGATCTGACTGATACTCTGAGTGCACTGGCTGTGATGTCTGGATCTGGATGACTCTCGGAGCCAAAGCTTCCAGGTTGAATCTGAGGGGATAGGATCACTCTGAGGTTTTCGGAGCTGTCTCTTCCTCTTGGAGCTTCAGCACTGGGTAGCTCGGCTCTGGCTTTCACCTTGGGTTGCTTTCTTGGCTCAGTTGAATTCTTTCTCTCTTGAACAGTCTGCTTTTGGGGTTGTGTAGAGGGTTTTCTCTTCCTGTGGGTCAGACTGGTCCTTCCTCCTCAGATCCACCCTCAACCTGTCAGAAGACTTTGCACCATGATCCTCAGCTTTCTACTCAATGGGGACAGCCTGCCCAAAGCTTCCAGTCTACCCAGTTAGGGTATTTTCATCTCTTCTGATACTTCTCTGGATCACCCCATCAAAGAGGACCCTAGGAAGAGGAAGTGCAAAAGTAGATACTTAAGACTGTCCTCTAGAGTCTATCACTGATTTGATGAGGGAGTAGGGTCTCCCAAATCACCACCTGATGACATCTCATTTGGAGACCTTCTTGAAATCCTTAAACAGAAGGGTAGTTGGTTTGCCCAAATCCCTACTCCTGAGGAGTCAGTAATTCTGGAAGCTTTTGCAACTGGTCCATCTACCTCCTGGGTAATGCCGGCTGCCGATAAATTCATTGATTTGGGTTTTAGGTGGGCAGGGAAGAACCTGATACGATTGAACTGATCCGCAAGAGACCAGACAGAATTCTGGATGCACCAGTAGGAAGAGAATATTGGAGTAAAGGGGTACCAGTTGATGCAATGGTCATGGTGGCAGCTACAAAGAAGGAACTTGTGAAACAGAGTTCCACTGTCCATCCCCCTAATAGAGAATCTAGGGCAGTGGACAGATTTGGGAAATTAGTTTTGGCACACTTCATGGGACTGCAAAGGGACTCGATCAAGGAACTTTTAAAATCCCTTTCAGGGGCCACTACTGCAGAGGCTCAATCTTCTGTGGTCTCACAGTTGGCTACCCTTCAATCTATTGCAAATATGTCCATGAGGCTCATCTCACATGTTGCAGAAAGCGCCTCAAGGGTCTTGGGTTCAGGTATTTCCATCAGGAGGCACACCTAGATGCACGTGTGTGATTTTTCGGAGCCTTTCAAGTCATCGTTCTTCAGTGTTCCATTTGATGACTCTTCATTGTTTGGCCCCACTGTAAAAGATGCACTCTCCAGGTGTGAGACAGACCAAAGGACCCTCTCTGCAGTGGGTGTGCATTTTTCGACCCCTCAAAGGACCTTTCCAGGAGTCAACAGGGGGTAGGTTGAAAGATGTGGTTCAGGAAGTCTCAGGGTCCTTTCCAGGACACACGTGGAGGTAGTTCCCCCAGAGGCAGAGGGGGGAGTGGTCTGGTAGAAGACACCCCCATGGCAGAGGAGGCACACAAAACTGGGGGTCCAGTTATACCTTTTCCGACAGACCCTTCCAGCACTCATGAAGGGAGGCCTGATTGCCTTCCTCTGGAGGCAATTGAGGGTCACTTATCTCTGCACTAGGAAGCCTGGTTAAACATAATAAGACACTTGGGGGCAGAGAATTATTACCAGTATTTATATTTTCTTTTCCCTACCACCTCCGTTATCCAGAATACTCCCCGATGTTCCACCCAATCAGAGAGAAGTAGCAGTACTAGAAATCCAAAACCTACTAGAAAAGAGTCATCCAAGAGATCCCTCCATACCAAATAGAATCTGGAACTTACTCAAGATTCTTTTTAGTGCCAAAGAAAACAGGGGCTGGGGACCAATTTTAGATCTCAAGTCACGCCAAGTTCTGTATGGTCACCATTCTGCCCTTTCTGAGCAAGGACGACTGGATGTGCTTGATAGTATGCATCCTGAAGGTCTATCACATAAAAATGAACAGACAATTCAGAAGGCACTTACACTTCCAGCTCAGTGCCAGTCACTCTCAATTCAGAACACTGACCTTTGGCCTCACCACAGGCCCCAGGGTATACACCAAATGCATGGCAATAGTGGCAGCTCACTTGAGACTGCAAAGATTCTGGGTGTTTCCTTACTTAGACAACTGGCTGATAACCGCTTTGACAAGGCATCAGCTGATCAAAGCACAATATTATGTACTCCAGTTATGCTGTAACCTGGGAATTACCATCAGTCACAACAAATCTCAAACAGAACCAACTCAAATGTTGCAGTTCATCAGAGTGTTGTTTGTCAGTATCCCTGACAGCCTCCCTTCCTTTACCAAGGGTACAAACCATACGATTTCAAGTAAAAACGATAACAAAGTTCTCTGTCAGCTCGATTGATCCTTCAAGTTTTGGGGTCAATGTCTGCTGCAATAGTTTTGGTTCCATTAGCAAGATACCACATGAGAATTCTTCAGTGGATCCTAGCGACTCAGTGGTCTATTCTTCACCAGCCTTTGTCCACCCAAATCAAAATATCTCAGGCATGCAAAAATTACCTACTGTGGTGGATTTACGACAGTCAGATGGTGCAGATTGTCCCTTCAGTCTCCTTCAGCCCAAGGCCATAGTTACCACGGGCAGTTCCCAAACTGGGTGGGGGGCACTTCTTGGAAAAGACAGTCCAGAGCACATGGTCTCCTGAAGAGGCCAATACATGTATCATTGTCTTAGAAAAGAGAGCTATCCTCCTAGCATTGCAAGCCTTCCAACATTGTCTCCCTTCTGGGATTATTGTGATTTCAAATGGGCAATATGTCAGTGGTCTGGTACATCAACAGACAAGGAAGAACCAAATCTTACCCACTGTGCCGAAGCTATATGAGTGTGGCAGTAGGCGATCTCATCCAGTTGATTTATGATAGAAATGCACATTCCAGGGAAATCCACTGCAATAGCAGAGAAGTTAATCAGGTCCATTCTGATGCCTCACGAGTGGTGTTCCTACATGAAAGTGTTAGAAAAGATATTTTGTTGATGGGACCAATCTTCCTGCGACTTCTTTGCATCTGCCATCAACAACAAGTGCAGCAGTTTGCCCTGATCTCCCCACCGGGGTGGTCACCGAGAAATGCTCTTGCTCACAGTTGCCCCACGGTATGCTCTATGACTTTCCCCTAGTATTGCTGATCATCAAATTCCTTCAGAAAGAATCTTGAATGAAGAGCACAGTCATCCCCATTACTCCATATTAGCCTTTTCAGATTTGGTTCCCCTTTCTCTGACCTCATCTGCTTTGCTCACCATGGATTCTGGATCCAGATGTTCTTCGTGTTTCACTGTTGCAGTCATAACTGTAGGGTGCTCCTGCCGGCAGGCAGCCCGAGGTCGGCCAGAATCCCAAAGTCTGGGTCCGGCGTCGGCTGTACAAGCTAGTACCCTGACGTCAGTATGCTTTGGTACATAGCCCTCAGCCGACGCCATCTTCTCCAGTCTTTCTTGCCGTGCGGTGGAAAGCAGCTCGCAAGTCGTTGCTTGGCGATTTTCGAACAGCGTATTTTGTTGTTGTCGGTCCGAAGTTCTTACTTCTCTTCTCAAAGCTAAGTACCCCGTTGGGGAATCTTTTTCTTGTTCCTCCGATGTCAGAAAAAGTTAATAATTGTATAGCGTGTGGGAAACAAATACCTCATAAAGATTTCCACTCTTACTGTCTACCTTGCTTAGGCCCTGACCACGACGTTTCTTGTTGTCGGTTCTGTGCCAGGTTCAACTCTCGTACTATCAAGCGCAGGTACGATTGGGCTTTAAATTATTTTGGCAGACGCTTCAATTATAGAATGTCGTCGGACACTACCGGAGTTCAAAAGAAGCGCAAAGACAAAGACAGGCCTCCGAGGTCCAAACAGGACTCGTTGCAGCTGGAGCCAGCGTCCGGTTCGGCTGTCGTCAGTGAGGCGATTTTGCAGCCCCTGTCGTCCGCCACTTCTGAACCGATGGCCGATACGGACTCCCATGGGGAGCCATCAAGGCCCACTATTTTAACTGCTGCAGGACCTTCGGACGTCGCTTCTTCAGATGGGTCCGGAACCGCTGTGCAGGTACCGGCTTCTGAGGGGGTTTTCAGGCCTACTCACATTACTATTTCAAAGGCAAAGACAAAGACTCCTGTTAAGTCTAAAGTTCCTGCTCAAGCTGCTTCTGAATCCACTCCCAAGACACAAAAGCAATTATTAAAGATGGCTGAAGATTTGCTTACAATGATTAGGGGTTCTCACCCCCCTCCTGAGAAAAGGCCTCGACAGGATGTTACTCTGGATTCCTCTGACCAGGCTTCTGTATCTTCTGTTTCTTCCTCAAATCAGGACTACTCCTTTCCTCCTTATGAGGATTCGGATGCTGAGGACTCTTTACCCTCGGCCTCTCCGCCTGAGGATTTCTCTTTTGGGGAAACCTTGCATGAGATGAGGGAACTTTTTCATTGGGAAGGACAGGAGTATTCAGCTTCCAAGAAGAGGCTTAGAGAATTTCTTCTTCTTCCTCAGCGTAGGCCTTTAGCTATCCCTCCTGTTTTGGACATTGTAGATGATGCTTTTTCTGAGGCTAATTTGAATCCTGATTCCATGCCTCCTGCTCCTTCTAAGCCTGATAGATTTTATAGGGTTCCTGACTCCCATTTATTTTTATTTAAAAACCCTTCTGCGGATCCTGAAACTATTTCTCAGGGCTCTAAGGCTGCTAAGGTTGCTACTTCTAAAAATCCTATTCCCTCTGAGAAGGATTCTCGTGCTTTAGACAGGTGGGGAAAAAGGTATATACTTCTGCTACCCTGTCTGTAAGGGCTTTAAATTGCCAGTTTCATATGTTTAAGTATCAGCAATTTCTTTTGTCTGTTTTAAAGCAAAAGCTTGCTTCCCTTCCTGCTTGTGCAGAGGATAAGGAACTTCAGGATGTCTTGCATGCTACTGAACAAGTGAACAAGCATAGTTTACATTGTGGTTTTGATGCTTTGGATGCTTCTTGCAGGGCTGCAGCCTCTGGTACTGTTATCAGGAGACATGCCTGGCTTCGTGAACAAAGTTTACCTGAACAGGTTAAGGCTAAGTTATTAGATGCCCCTGTTCAACATGATGTTCTTTTTGGATCTAAGGCTGAGGAAGTTATTAAAAAGATGGAAGAAAAGGCAAAGTCTATGCAGACTGTAAAAGATTTCTTGCAAGTTCAGCCTCCTAGATTTTCCAGGAATTGGCCCTCTAAAAATTGGTCCTTTCCCACGTCTGACAGGCCTCAAAGGGGAAGATATAGGCGCTCCAGAGGTCGTGGTCAAGGTCGGGCCTCTTACAGATCTAGACAATGGACTGCTTCTTCACCTAGAAGGGGAGAAGACAGATCCCAATCTCAAAGAAAGCAAACTCAATGACTCTCTCGGTTGGGCTACAGGACCCCTTCACCTGGATGCCCCTCTCGGAGGAAAACTGTCTCTTTTTTACAGAAATTGGACTCATATTACCCAGGACAGATGGGTATTGGACGTGATTTTAAATGGTTACAAATTCCACTTTTACACTTTGCCAAGGGCTCACGGTTGGCCAGATCTGCCAAAACATCAATGGTCAGAGGCCTTAACTCAAGTGGATGCTCTTCTGGCCATGAGAGCCATAGAGCCTGTTCCACTCTCGGAGATGGGAAAAGGTTTTTATTCAAGACTGTTTCTGGTTCCCAGAAAACAAAACTCATGGAGACCTATTCTGGACCTTTCTGTGTTAAACACCTTTTTGGAAATTCCAAAATTCAAGATGCTTACTCTGCAGCAACTAATTCCAATGCTCTCTCAGGACGCCTGGATGGTGACATTGGACTTAAAGGAAGCCTATTTACATATTCCCATCAGGCAAGAATGCAGGAAATTCCTCAGGTTCAAGGAAGGTTCAAGGCACTTTCAATTCTCTGTACTGCCCTTTGGTTTATCTACTGCGCCCAGAGTCTTTACCAAGTGCCTGGCACCAGTAGTGGCTTACTGCAGACTTCAGGGGATCCAGATTTACCCCTATTTGGACGACTGCCTTATTCAGGCAGACAGCAAAGATCTTCTGCTTCAACATCTGGACTTTGTTCAACGTCTTCTCCTCCTACTGGGATTCTCAGTGAACACAAAAAAGTCACATTTGATCCCTTCTCAACAAATGGTATTCTTGGGAGCCCTCAGAATACAACCTTACAAAGGGCCTTCCTCACTCCAGAAAAACAAACTCAGCTGGCTTCTACTTTCAGCACCTTAGCAACTCTATCTCAGCTCACTGCAAGGAAATTCCTGCAGGCTCTGGGCTACATGGCTTCCTGCATTCTGTTGATTCCAAACGCAAGGCTTCACATGAGAAAGCTTCAATGGTATCTGAAAAGTGTATGGTCACAGCATTACCACGATCTGGATATTCTGATTCCTCTGATCCCCTGCCTTCAGAGGGAGTTCCTCTGGTGGTCCAATGTATGCACTTTAAACGAAGGAAAGCCTTTTCGTCTTCCTCAACCTACTCAAATCCTAACCACGGACGCCTCGGATTATGCTTGGGGAGCACACTTTCTAGACAATTGCCAGCAGGGAACCTGGACAAAGGACCATCTTCACTGGCACATCAATCTGAAGGAAATGTTGGCAGTTCAAAATGCCCTTCTAGCCTTCAAGAACCTTTTGCAACCAGGGCCTCTGCTAATTCGCACAGACAACACCACTGTCATGTGGTACATCAACAAGCAGGGGGGGTTCTCATTCGTACCCCCTTTGCAGACTAGCTATGGCTTTATGGGACACTACTCTAAATTTGAATCTACATCTCCAGGCACAATTCATTCCAGGAAAACAGAATCTCTTAGCAGACAGCCTGAGCAGAAACATTTCAGATCCTCACGAATGGATGCTAGACACCAACTTATTCAACAGGATTACTGCAGTTTGGGGATGTCCCCAGATAGATCTGTTTGCATCCCATCTCAATCATCAGCTGCCTCGCTTTTGCACCAGGTCCTTCCACAAAACAGCTTGGAGAGTGGATGCCCTGTCCTTCAGCTGGAGAAGCCTTTCAGCATATGCCTTCCCTCCTCTTCCTCTACTACCTCAGGTATTACTGAAGATAAATCAGGACAAGCCCAAGTTCCTCATCTTGATTGCTCCAAATTGGCCTCGACAGTTTTGGTATCCAACTTTAAAGCACCTGTTCTTGGGGCCTCCTTGGATTCTCCCTCTGAACCCTTCGCTTTTGTCCCAGCATCAGGGTCAGTTACTACATTCCAACCTCAAGACCCTTTGCCTGGCAGCTTGGCTCTTCAAAGGAATTTGATTTCCTCTAGTCTTCCCAAACAAGTTTTGGATGTTATTTCGGAAGCTAGACGGCCTAGCACTAGGAAATCATATGCCTCTAAATGGAAGAGGTTTTGTATTTGGATGCAGGACCGAGGCTCGGATCCTCTGGTACCTGATCTCTCTTCTATTTTGCTTTACCTTTCGGAACTTTTATCTAAAGGACTTTCTATGTTAAGTTGTCAATCTCGCCTTCATTCTTGCTTGATGGGTTCGGAGCCGATCCAGCACTTGCTTTAGCTCGAGAACTCCTTTTACCAGCTCGAGGCAGCCCCATATCCCATGATGCAAGGCAGGAAGTACCCAGATCGCTTGGGAGGTCTTCTTTACCAGCTCCTGGTAAGTAATTCACATTTGTGACATTTAAGCCCCTTTTAGTTAAAAACTTTTGTTTTGATAGTTTAACTTTAAATTTAACTTTTTCTGACAGAAATCCCTGTCTCTTTTAATTTTTTTTTAGTCAGTTAATTTCCCTGTCCCATCCCCCCCCCTGTTAGGGTGTGTGTGTTGGTATTTTTTACTAAATACCCTTTTGGTATTAGTTTAATTTAATTGGACTGGTGTGTGTGTGTTTTGTTAGGCACCATGTCTAAAGAGAGGGTTTCAGGTTTTAAGAAGTGTGACTCGTGCTGTCAGAAGATGTCTCTGACAGACGGTCACACTTCTTGCCTGTACTGTTTAGGCCCTCTTCACCTGCAGGACTCCTGTGCTATTTGTCACTCCTTCAGCCAGAGAGTCCTGCAGGAGAGAAGGAATAAGTTGATTCTCAGGGGTCTTCTTAGCCGGAGGGCTCTCCGCCAAGTCGGCCCCACAAAATCAACTAAATCTGCCAAGACCCAGGCTTCTGTTTCTAAGCCTGTGGCGCTGGAGCCGATTCTGATCCACTAAGCTTTGGCGGCCGATGGCTATCGGTGCTGTGGTGTCGGTTCCTACCCGGCTCCGACACCCATGTGGCACAGGCATCGGTGTCGGCTCGCGACACGTTACTTTGGTGGTTGTATCGCCCGCTGGACCATATCGTCTGCCGGCTCCGAGAAATCGGTGCCGACAGGATCAGTAATATCGGCCCGATGACCCATTCCAGGAAGAGGTCGAGGTCTCCTTCCTTGGAGCCGATTTTTTCGCCTCCTCCTCTATCGAACGGAGCCATCGGAGCCGATCTTCAAGGTCATCCAGGTTGTCAGACCATGACCTAGAGAGAGTGGTCAGTAGATTGCTCAAGTCACAGGTACTGGCCCAGATGCTACACAGTCCGTCTCAGCAGACGACTGTTGGTCCACACCCGTTACAGTTCCTCCTTCAACTCTACCCCAGAGCTTGGAGTTGGAGTCTTCGGGCATGGTTACTGCTACGGCTGGAGGACGGATACCCCTTCTGTTCCTTCAGCCCCTACTCTTATCTCCTCTTCCTTAGAGGGATTCGTGGTCGGGCTTCCATGGTCTCCTCCGAGGGGTGAGTGGCATCGGACCCTTGTCCCCCCGCCTTCCCTTGGAGCCTCGGCCTTGGTGAGCTCGGCTCCGACATCTGCCTCGAGACTGTGGCCCCTGGAGTTCCTAGCTCGAGCGGGGCCTCGGACCTGCCTGGGAGGGGAGCATTCGAGGTGATGGAGTGTACTGGCCACTGGTATCAGTCAGCAGTCTCTTCCCGTAGCTCCTCCTCTATTGTACCTGTTGACATCTCTGCCACTTCTCTTGCTACAGGACCCAGAGATCCTCCGCCTCAGGTTTCCCATTGGGAATTTCCCCTCTTCCGAGGATTCTCCTGATGTTTCGGGAGATCCTCCTAGGAAGAGGACTTGTAAGAGGAAGCATGTAGACTCCCTGAGTCTGTCACTGGATACTGACTTTGATGAGTCAGAGGGATCCCCTAGATCCTCTCTGAGGATGTCTCCTTCTCAGACATCCTAGAACTTCTGAAACAGAGGGAAACTGGCCCACCAACAATCCCTCTGAGGATGAGTCAGTATACCTAGAGGCGATCTCGGCCCTCCACCTCCTGGGTGTCTCCGCCGACCCCTTATGCAGGTTGTTGCAGGCGTGGACAGCTCCTGACTCTGTAGAGCCAGTCCCTAGGAGGCCTTCTAAATTTATAACTGCCCCTAGTGACAAACAATTCCTTACCAAGGGTGTCCCGCTGATGCCATGGTGGTGGCTGCGCCACCAAAAGGAACTTGCAGATCCTTCCCCATCCTCCTAATAAGGACTCTAGGACCATGGATAGGTACGGCAAGCGGATGTTTTCCTCAGCGACCTTTGCTATGCTCGCTGAATTATCTTTGTCACTTCACCAGACTCCAGAGAGATATCCTGAAGGAGCTGGGAGAAGTAGTTCAGGATCCTACAGCTGCAGGGGCCCAAGAAAAGATTGCCAGCTAGGAACCCTCAATTCCATTGCTAACTCCTCCATGCGGCTAATATCTTATGCTGCTGATGGAGTTTAGTAGAGCCGCAGGCACAGGTGTGGCTCTTAGACGCCAAGCCTGGATGCGCTATGTGATTTTATGGATCGCCCTTCACAAATTCTCCCTTTGATGGGTCAGCTTTGTTTGGCCCTCAGGTGAAGGAAACCTTGACCAGGTGTGAGCAGGACGGCAAGACTCTTTCTGCTGTTGGAGTCCGTTTTTCCACCCCTTCTAGGCCTTATCCCAAAGGACAGAAGGGTGGGAAGATGTGGTTCCAGAAATCCCAAGGAGTCGATTCACGTGGTCAGTTTACCCCTAGAGGCAGAGGGGTAACAACAACAGACGCCTAGAGGCAGAGGGGGTCCAAGAATCAGGGCAACAGGGAGTCTCTTCCTGAGAAGCCCTTTCAGCATCCCTGAGGTGTTGCCCGCTGTCCCTCCTTGGAGGCAGTCGGCGGAAGATTATCACTGTACCCAGAAGCCTGGCATTCCCTCACTCAAGACAGATGGGTACAGTCGATCATATCCAAGGGTTACATAATTCCTTTCGAGGAAAGTCCCTTGCCCTCAAGTTCCGTTCCAGATGTACCACCCGGTCTAAGGCACATTGCAGAGTTACAGATCGCAAAACTTCTGCAAAAGAGCCATTCAGCCAGTTACAATAGACCATTCAGAGCCCGGAATCTACTCAAGGTTCTTTTTGGTCCCCAAAAAGACGGGAGACTGGAGACCAATATTGGATCTCAGCAGACTCAACAAGTCTGTCAGGAAGACAAGATGGTCACTCTTCAGTCAATTCTACCCTTCTTACAGAAGGACAACTGGATGTGCTCAATAGATCTTCAGGATGCACTATCACATCAAAATTCACAGACGCCCAGGAGATTTCTCCGCTGGGGTCCAGTCATTTCCAGTTCAGAGCCCTGCCCTTTGGTCTCACTACAGCCCCAGAGTGTTCACCAAATGCATGGCAGTGGTCACGGCTCACCTGAGACGCCAAGGATTCCAGGTGTTTCACGACTGGCTCCTATCAGCCACCACCAGGCATCAGCTTATACAAGCCAGGGATTACACAATAGACCTTTGTTCTCATTTGGGCATCTCAGTCAACTACTTAAAAGTCATCCTTATCGCCCTGCCAGTCTATTACCTTCATAGGAAACTTAAACACTGTTCGGATGTCAGCTACCCTTACAGAACAAAGAGTTTCAGACATTCAGACTCATGTCAGGATCATTCTGGCCAGCAAGAAGGTACAGGCCAGAATGGTTCTAAAGGTGCTAGGTCTTATGGCTGCGCCATCACTCTTCTTCCTGGCTCGATTCTACATGCGCCCTTCAGTGGATGCTGTTCACACAGTGGTCATACCAGCAACTCCCAATGCGTCACCAGATTCTGGTGACACAAACATGCAAAGAACATCTTGCTTGGTGGATCACATCGCCTCAGGTTCACCAAGGCAGGTGCTTTGTACCTCCGCCCCGATAGCCACTGTCACCACGGATGCCTCCCTGATAGGGTGGGGGTCATTATCAGGGCAGGATGGTTCATGGGACGTGGCAACTGCTCGAGTACCATCTGCACATAAATGTCCTGGAGATGAGAGCAGTGCTTTTAACGCTGCAAGCCCTCAACGACTTTCTTCCCGTAGGGACAATTGCAGTCCACACAGACAACATGTCTGTAGTTTGGTATATCAACAAACAGGGCGGAACCAAGTCCTACCCCTTGTGTCGAGAAGCCAGACTATGGCAATGGGCGATCTCCTCTCATCGGTTTCTGGTAGCAACGCATATCCCTGGGAAAACCAACATTATAGCGGACAGATTGAGCAGAGCTATTCTCATGCCTCACGAGTGGTCTCTCAAGCAATCCATAGCGAAGAGATTTTTCTGAATGGGGGTCGCCCCATGTTGCGATCTTTTGCTACTCCCCAAAACAGCAAATGTCCAGACTTCTTCAGCCTCTTCCCTCTATCAGGCCATCCCCAGAGGCTCTGACCCAGGATTGGCCCCAGGGACTTCTTTATGCCTTCCTCCTTTTCCTCTGATCCTCAGGTGATCCAGAAAGCTACCGCTTTGAGAGCCAAATTGATTCTCATTGCCCATCTGGCCTCGACAAGTTTGGTTCCCTGCCTCCATCATCACCTTTTTGCAGCGCGGGCATCTGGACCCAGTGCCGATCTACTGATTCACCAATCCGTCAGCTGCACCGTCAATCCCTTCTCTCAACCTCACAGCATGGTTGCTCCACTTCCTTCCTTAGCCAGGCTTCCTTTGATCTCTAACCCAGTTAGAGATATCATAGTAGCTTCACTAAAATCCTCTACCAGGAGGATTTACACAAGCAAATGAAACGCTTTCTTATTGGGCTAAGGCCCAAAATATTGATCCTTTTACTGCCCCTGTTCAGGTAGTTCTGGACTTCTTAGCAGAGATTTTCCATGCAGGCTCCTCTTCTTCCACAGTCAGAGTTCAGTTGGCTGCTATTTCTAATTTTCATGTCGGGATAGCAGATCATAATATTATGTCCCATAGGCTCTGCAGGGCCTTTTTGAAAGGAATTTTCCTACTAAAGCCTCCAATCAGGAATCCTCCTCCTCAGTGGGATTTAAATTTAGTGCTGACATCCTTGATTCTTCCCCTTCGAGCCAGCTGTTTCTTGTTCCCTGAAATATCTTTCTTGGAAAACTTTATTCCTAGTGGCTATTACATCTGCCAGGAGGGTGTCTGAACTTCATGCTCTTTCGGTTAGACCCCCCTATTTGATTTTTCACAAAGACAGAGTATCTTTGAGAACTAATCCTTCCTTTTACCTAAGGTCGCGAAAAACAATCTGAATCAATCTATTGATCTCCTGTATTTTTCCTAACTATTCAGATAGAGCTGAACAAAAGCTACATTATCTTGACGTCCACCGTCAGCTTAGATATTATTTGGACAGAACAAAAAATTTAGAAAATCTGATCAACTTTTTGTTTCCTATGCGGATAATAAAAAGGCCTTCCTGTTTCTAAAGTGACTTTGTCCAGATGGCTTTCTTGGTCATCACTGAAATTTATACGATCAGGGGAAAACAGCTGTGCTCAAAACCTAAAGCACATTCAACTAGGAGTTTAGCTACTTCTACAGCTTTTCAAGCTAGACTGCCTTTAGACACTATTTGTGCAGCGCCACTTGGGCCACTCCTCACACTTTTGTTTCCCATTACAAATTGGACTTGGCCTCCAGGGACAGAGCCAGTTTTGGCTCTACAGTCCTCAAGAGTTTGTTCCATTGAGCCACCCAGGATAGAGGTGCTAGGGACGGTCCCATCAAGCAAGAATGAAGGCGAGATTGACAACTTAACATTAAGAAGTTATGTACCTACCATAACGCTCCATGTTAGTTGTCTTCTCGCCTTCTTTCTTCGACCCTCCCTCCTTCCCCTGGCCTGGACAGACCTTGTATAAGAAACTATAATGCTAAAGACCATTCAGACCTGGTCCTTTTTCCATTTGTAAGTTTCTTCTTCCTTTGGGAAGTATTGTTTATGCTTGGTGTTATTGCCCTTTTGTCAACAAACGAGATCTGGGTACTTCCTGCCTTGCATCATGGGATATGGGGCTGCCTCGAGCTGGTAAAAGGAGTTCTCGAGCTAAAGCAAGTGCCGAGTCGGAGCCGAGGGATCGGCTCCGAACCCATCAAGCAAGAAAGAAGGCGAGAGAAGACAACTAACATGGAACGTTATGGTAGGTACATAACTTCTTATTTTCTTCCATTAAGATTCATGCTTCTGCTATTTCTGCGCATTTCAGTTCTGATCCTCCTGTTTTTTCTCATCCTTTGGTGAAGCAATTCTTGAGAGGGGCTAAAAATTTGCGGCCTCCCAGGACCCCTCCTGTCCCTGCCTGGGATCTTAATTATGTTTTAGAAAAACTTACTTTGCCTCCTTTTGAGCCTGCTGCATCTTCAGATATTAAGTTTTTATCTTGGAAGACTGTTCTTTTATTAGCTTTGACCTCTGCCAGAAGGGTCTCAGAGTTGCAAGCTCTCATGGCTATGGAACCATACCTTATTTTCCATCAGGACAGAGTATCCTTGAGGACCAATCCTACATTCATGCCTAAGGTGATTTCGAAAGTGGCTTTAAATCAGACAATTCACCTTCCTACTTTCTTTCCAAATCCTCAAAATAAAGGGGAAAGGATTTTGCATTCATTAGATGTGCACAGACAGTTACGATTTTACCTGGACAAGACTAAAGAGTTCAGAAAGTCTAATCAATTGTTTGTTTCTTTTGCCTCCAGTTCTCTTGGAAAACCTATTTCTAAACAAACTATTTCCAAATGGATTGCTTATGGAATCAGATTTTGTTACACTCATCATGGGAAACAGTTTCCAGGTACCATTAGAAGTCATTCTACTAGAGCAGCTGCCACTTCTACAGCTTTCCTCAGAGGAGTCCCTACCAAGGATATCTTGGAAGCTGCCACTTGGAGTTCTGTGCATACTTTTTCCAAGCACTACAATCTCCCCCTGTTTTCTAAGACCAGGGCAGGCTTTGCCTCTGCTGTCCTGCAGGGTATTCTTGCCTCCCCTTCTATCTAAAGCCTCCTCCCCTTTTACACTGCTTTGGGATTCCACCCTACAGTTATGACTGCAACAGTGAAACACGAAGAACATAGTACAGTTGTGTACACCTACCATAAATGTAGATGCTCGAGTGTCTTCACTGTTGCAGTCGGGGTTTCCCTCCCTCCTATCCCCTCTTTTTTCTCCCTTTTCCTTTTTGTGGTGTATTTGTGTTTCCTTGTTGGATTCATTTTTGTTTTGTTGGGGACTTCTGACATCTAGGGCAAGAAAGGCTGGAGAAGATGGCGTCGGCTGAGGGCTATGTACCAAAGCGTACTGACGTCAGGGTACTAGCTTGTACAGCCGACGCCGGACCCAGACTTTGGGATTCTGGCCGACCTCGGGCTGCCTGCCGGCAGGAGCACCCTACAGTTATGACTGCAACAGTGAAGACACTCGAACATCTACATTTATGGTAGGTGTACACAACTGTACTTTTCAGACCTCCTGCCTCACCTGACAGATTTTACACACCTAGACATTTTAGGCCTAAAACTGACAGCATGGCGTCTCCAATTCTGTTAATAGCTAGATAGCCCAGGCTGTCTTCCCCCATCAATTACATTCTTCTCTCTTCCCACAAAGTTTCCACTCGGAACATTTACAGAAGTAAATGGAAAAGATTTGTTGTTTGGGCAAGAGCAAGATGACATTGACCCCTTTTCAGTGCCAGTACCTACAGTTCTCGAATTTTTAGCTACAATTTTTAATGAAGGTGCTTGTTCAACTACTAAAGTACAACTTTCTGCCACTTCCAATTTTCACACTGGAGGAAGTAATTCATCTTTAGCTTCTTCCAAGCTTTGTAAGACTTTTATAAGGGGAATCTTTCTTCTTAGACCTCCTTTTAAAGATCCCACCCCACTGTGGGATCTGAATTTGATTTTACAATATTTGACCCAGTCTCCATTTGAACTGTCAGCTAAGTATAAACTATTTTTTTTAACCTGAAAGACTGTCTTTTTTTTTTTAGTGGCCAGAACTTCTGCCAGAAGAGCCTTAGAACTTCAAGCCCCATCTTCTAAGCTTCCTTATTTGTTTTTTGTAAGAATAGGATATCTTTATGAACCCAACCCATCCTTCCTTCCTTAAGGTAGTGTCATAATCCAGTATCAAACTATAAACCTTCAAGTTGTCTTTCCAAATTTCACAAACAAAGGAGAGTGTATGTTGCACCTATTACATGTGCAGACAGGTACATTTTCATCTACATAGGACAAAAATATTCAGGAAATCAGATCAATTATTTGTCTCCTTTTCAGATTCAAAATTGGGCAAACCAGTTACTAAGATGACCGTAGCCAAATGGTTAACAGATTGTATTTCCTTTGTTTATAACAAATTGGGCTTGTCTTTGCCAAAAACCCCAAAAGCTCATTCCACCAGGTCTATGGCAACTTCTGTATTTTTATCCAGATCTTCCTTTGACGATATTTGTGCAGCTGCACCCTTGGCTAATTGACATACCTTTACTTGCTGATTACAAATTGGATCTGGTCTCTAGGAGAAGAGCAACCTTGGACTCTACGGTGCTCAGAAATATCCTTCCTTATAGTCTTTCCAGGATGTAGGTAGCTAGGGACTCTATCCCATTTGTTGAGGAATGAATAAAAATGACATCAGATAATAAAGTTATGCACTCACCATAACGTTTCATCTGTGTTATCCATTTTCATTTTCCAGCCCCCTACCAGTTTGACTTGTGGAAGATTACAAGATGCTAAAGGAATCAGCGTTCCTTCATTTGAGCTCCAGATACTGTTATTTCATATCCTTGTTTTCTGTTATTTACTTTTTCTTCTTATAGTTTAAAAGGTCAACAGACCAGATTTGAAGGATGGTAGGGGACTAGTGCATTATGGGTAAGGGAAAAACTCGAGAGCTTTCAGTGTTCCACGAGCTGGAAAATGCTGCTGAGTCAGACCTGAGGGTCAGATCCAAATCCATTTGTTGAGGAAGAATGAAAATGGACAACACAGATGGAGCATGATGGTGTCTACATAATTTATTAGCTGCACATTGTACAATCAATTTGTATTACAGAAAAGGTATAGTAATATAGTTCTGCATCTGTCTTGTATAGAATTACATGACCTAATTTTATGAGGTTGTTTATTCTTGCATATGTATGTTATGTAGAATTTTGAGTAGGAGATGATCTCGGTGGTCAGAAGGGACACTTGGGCCTAAAATGGAACTTGAAATAAGGGTAACTTGCACTTGCTGAGCTGCTGTTGAAAATGTAGGATAGCAGCTGCTTAACTGCAAAATGGGACATAATCAGTGCTGTTTTATTGGGCTGCATAGGGCAGCTTGAGAAGTGCTTTTGCTATCTAATCTATACAGAATCTACTGTGGTAATACAGATTGAATGTGATCAGGGATTGCAACACTGGTAGGTAGATTTTTCTGTAGCAATACATAAATCCTAGGGGAAAATCATCTGACCTCTCTTTACAAGTAGGGTAGGTTCCTCCAAATCATAAGTGTAACTATTTGCTGTTAGTGAAGGAAGATTATTCTTGTATTGTGATTTTCCAATAGGGAAAGTATTTACCTATTTGGTCCTTGGATCTTAGAGCTTCTGTATCACGAGCATTCTACTCCTAACTGGATTATCCCTTGGCAAATTTGTCATAGAGGAAATGTCAGACAAAGAGTAATACATAAAATGCAACTCTCTTGGTCGTTTTTGCAAAGAATAAGGGGACATCTGTCAGAACTGATGATATTGGGACACAATTTTACCCATTAAGGCATTCCGGTGCGTACAGTAGAGAATCGATTATCCGAACATCAGTTATCTGAAACGTCAATTATCCGAACGCAGCTTTCCAAAGTTTTCATGTAGGAAAAATCATCATCATCATCTTCTTTCGTCTGTTCCCGTTAGGGTCGCCACAGCGGATCATCTGTTTCCAAAAATCATAAAGTCTAAATATGTAAATGGTATACATATTCACTTGTGTGTATTTTTTGAGCTTGTAGTCCACTTGTGTGTGAAAAATATTCTTTACTGTCCACTGGAATCGCTGAATGGTTGAAAAAGCTATGCCCTGTATGCAGAAAAAACAAGATTTTAGAAGCTTTTTATCTGGTTTAATTATATGTTTGATTATCCGAACAGTTTGATTATCCGAACCACCCTAGTTTCCAATTAGTTTGTATCTAGACTGTCTGCTGTGTGTGCGTGTGTGTTTATGAGTGTGTGTGTGTGTGTGTGTGTGTGTGTGTGTGTGTGTGTGTGTGTGTGTGTGTGTGTGGTTCTTTGGCAGATGCCTTTTGGCCAGGTGATTCTTCTGAGTTTCCACTGTAATTACAATGACTGCAATTGCTATTCCTCTGAATGGAATGTGTATAGTAGTAGATTAGGAGAACATATATACTAACTCAGGGATTTATTAACAGCCCCATTGTTGGCTGTAAGGCCTGTGCTAAAAAGGCACTTTTTATGCAAAGCAATATTTTGTGATTCATAAACAGATTAGCCACAGTGAAGAAAGACCTCATTATTGGCAAATGTACAAGTCCTGGATCGCATTTAACTACTAGGAAGTACAGATTAGTACTTCCCATGGTAGTTAAGTGTGGCAGCTGTATTGTATAAGCTGTTCACAAGGTGGAGAGGTTTGCTTAATTTTCCCTACCTCCCCCTTGTACTATATGTCACAGGAAGAACATAATTCCAGAGTTCCTCAGTATATGGGAAAAAAAAACACATGCTTGACTAACATCAGTTAGTGCAGTGGGATAATCCAGAGATATTTTACATTAAAGGTGCTTAGTTCAAGTTCCCCCTACCACCCGCTTTTTTGGGGTAATATTTATTTTTGTTATTAATCTGCAGTGCCTAATATTCCCTCATTTGAACCATGTACTTTATTAATTGCCAGTAAGGCACATGAATAACTTCTCTGGTGTCCAATCACATACTGTTTTAAGTGCCATTAAGGCATGACAGTAGTTACCCTGGTGTCTGTTTGTTTCCGTCACCCAATGTTACAGGCTGTGCTCATTAGTCTTAGAGGTATATGCAGCCATCTGTATCCAGCCACACACACAGGGACACATCCATTCTAGTGGCATTCAATCACACAATCGACATGTAATCCACACAAAATACGTACTCTAACTCCTGCGCCCCTACTGCTACCTCCTGGGCAAACACACACTCACATATTCAGTCCTTTGCATAGAGGCACATGTGTGCACGTGCGCACACACACACACACACACACACACACACACACACACACACACACACACACACACTGCCTCCTAACCATACCTTACTTCTAAACTCCCTGAGGCTTATCTCTACTATGTCGGCTGGACATGGCCTTTTGGCAGTGTTTACTAACAGAGTGACTGTGCTAATCTACATCGTCGAGTGATTTATAGATGCCTTTGTGGAAGCAGTTCCAGGGGAGAGATCTCATGACTAATTAGCATATGCCACTCCCATGAACTGACTCTTTAACACACAGCAAGAATGCAGAGATGGCCAGATGGGGTGCTGCACATTTTCATGCAAAAGCACCATGTTAGGGTTGTTTTTGAATAAGAAAAAAGTGATCTAGCTCATGGTAACCTTTATGAATTCGTCCCTAAGTGTGAGATACCACATGGCAAGGGTGACTTGTGGATCTAGACTGCAATCCCCTCAAGAAAAGTTTATTTAAAATGCTTTCTACTTGTTTTAATTTTAATTTCTTTAAAATAGTTGACTTTTCTGTTTGGGGATTCGGAACATGGCCCTTTGATAGCTCATCTGGTAGAGTGGAAGGCTCTAGTGATTTTCAGAGTCATCCTTGGGTCGCTGGTTCATTTCTGGCTTGAAGGAGTTTACATTGTGGCAAGATGGGGATGGTATAATTGTTAAGGTCTTTGCCACACAAAAGTACAAGGTTTGATTCTGACCTCTAGTTATCAGCTAAGCTTATAATAATCTGTAAATTGAAAGCATGATATTTAGGTTCTATTAACCGGAGCTGCTCTGCGTTTGGCGTCTTTTGCCAAAGGTTCAGATGAACTGTTGATATCCAAGCCATTCA
This sequence comes from Protopterus annectens, assembly GCF_019279795.1. NCBI lineage: Eukaryota > Metazoa > Chordata > Ceratodontiformes > Protopteridae > Protopterus > Protopterus annectens. The sequence continues at coordinate 1,271,389,962 of NC_056739.1, forward strand.
AAGTTAAAAACAAGAAAATAAGTATGTCTTCTGGTGTTACTTCACTTTCTGAACTTTTTTTTTTTCACCAAACTGCTGCATTATTTCTGTTTTTGCTGCCTGTGACTTCATAATTCTCTGCACTTGATTTTTTACTGTACTGTTACCCTAGATAGCATAGACTAGATTCAGATCTGCTGAATCTAGCCTTTTGTTGATACAACTGGAATCAACAAACCAGTGGAATAATGGACTACTATAGTAAAGGCAGAGCACGGACTCTTTATTTTGTATTTTTGTAAGCGCTTTCGGTAGGGAAATCCCCTACCTTCTTCAGACAAAGAAACAAGGGCAAATGCCCATTCAACACTTATATACAATTAAAACATCAATTACATCATTAATTAAATAATTAGATAATTAGAGTGTTTTTTAAAAAACATTCTTAAAACAATATATATGTGCCTCTCTATATATATAAAACCCCAGAACAAACACTCACCATAAAATATATGCCAACTTATCAGCATAATTTCATCAATATATTAGTTTGAAACATAATTCATAATGAACATTTAGTATGAATTTAAGAATGCTTGTTAAAGCCTGTGTATGAGTTGAATATGACTTGATGTGTTTTTATTCGCTTGCTGCTATTATGAATTATGTTTCAAACTTATTAATGACTAACTAATTACCGAAAGCGCTTACAAAAATACAAAATAAAGGGTCCGTGCTCTGCCTTTACTATAGTAGTCCGTTATTCCACTGGTTTGTTGATTCCAGTTGTACTATTTGTGTTGAGTTCTTTTGTTGATACAGTTGAATACTAAACCAGCCATCTTACAGTAAGAAAGACTCCCCTGCACCGTTGTGGCAGCAGAGTGCAGATCCAGCCTTGTCTGAACTGGGGATTGCTGGAGTAAAGTTCATTGTGTGATTTCCTATTTGTAGATTTGCTTAAAAGTGTTTAATTTTACCTGTATTTCAGCCTGGCATTTAACTGTTGCTGTACACCACTTCACGGGGTTAACAGTGCCCTGTATAGATGCAAACGTCTTGAAACACAATTTTTCCCTAGACTTAGTTGCGCACTGAGCAGTGTTCCAAGACCCATCATCCACAGCCTTCAGTTGAACAACCCTTGTTGGTCCTAGAGCATAAACTGGTCAAACTGGCCCACTCCTTTCCCTAATAGCACGTACAGTAAAAAAACTGCTATAATGGATAGGCAGTTTCTCATCATTTTTCTGGCCAGCTTGATTGACATGGGAATATTGAGGCAATGTAGTAATTGCCTCGTATACTGACAACCACGTACTTCTACAACAAAAAAATACCCCATGTGAGAAATGTAAGTGCACTCTGAAATTGGAATCACTTCTCTCTTGTAACAACAAACCGGATACCAAATTGGTTGTCAGTACACACACTTCATCTCTCACACAAAATAAAGACACTACACATATATTTACATACAAGGAGGTACTCACTAGAAATCTACTAAAAGATCCCAGATGTAAACAACATGCACAAACTGCTATGCAAATAGAAACCACTACATGTAACACATACAACTGTGTCTCAGCAAATAAGCCCCTAAGGTAAAACACCTCTAAATCTAATGTCCTGGTCATAGGCATCCCCATAGTGGGACACACAGATGTTCCCCTCACCAGGTTGGACAAGGAAAAGGTCATAGTCTGCTGCCTGTCAGGTGTTAGGATTCATCAAATCACATATGCACTCAAGTCAGTCAACAACAAGTACCCTTATGACTCCGTCATAGTCCATGTTGATGTGACTGACTTGAGACATACCTCTCTGGACTATATATATAGAGAGAGACATGACCAATCTCTCAGATTGTATCCCAGGCAGGTGTGACCTGGTCCTAAGCAACATTCTGTCTTCACCCAGGATGATGCCACAATATCAACAAAAAATTATCAACTTCAGAAATTGGCTTAGCTTCTGGTGTCAGTCCAGAGGGATTCAGTATCTGTCAGCCTGGGATGACATGGTTGACAGGCCACACTGCTTTGCCAGAGATGATCTGCACCCGTCTCCTCAAAACTTTTGGATACTGGCAAAGGCACTTGCCTCCCCCATAGTGCCTTTTTTAAGCAATGTCAAAACAACAAAATTTCCAACATAACAAAATCCACTCGAGGCAAACTCAAGATTCTGTTGCTTAATGCTAGGAGTCTAAATATGAAGCTGGACTCCCTGGAAGTACTCCCTCACCTTGGAAGATGCTGTCATCTGTGCAGTCACTGAGACATGGTTCAGGGCCGCAGAGACCACCCCAGCCATGCAGGGTTACAATGCCTTTCACACATTCAGACCTCAAAATGAGTGTGAAAGAACCAAAGGTGTAGGTGTATCCATCTTCATTAAAGCCAAGCACACCTCGAGACTGGTCAAACAGAATGACTTTGTCTTACAGCTCCATGTTCAATTAACTATAGGTAAAATACCATACCACATCATTGCTAGCTATCCCCCACCACAAAACAAGAAAAGAACACTCCCAACCTGGACTAATGGAATCATTCACCATACAACCCAAGACCTTCATCACTGGTGATATCAGCTATCCTTCCATCAACTGAGTGATATACTTGAGTGCAGACATGCTCGCCCAGAGGTTTCTGGACTTTGCCAATTTACATACTCTGGAACAGATAGTCTGCACCCCCACAAGGGGCTCAGATGTCCTAGGCGTATAGTACTCACCTACATGGGGAATCACTGCACTCCCCTCTGTGTGATGCCTTCCCTGATAAGGTTGGACCATAAAAATGACTCATTCGAAGTAACTATTGGACCTGACATCCCCACAGTAGCTAAAAAGCTAAAAGAAAAAAATTTCCAAAGCAAACTACAGACTGCTAAGTGATGGTATAAAAAGTTTTATACCCCCACATTCACAGTCAAGAATGACTCCTATGCAGAAGTGTACCCCGATGCCCTGTATAAACACTTAAACAACTGCATGAACTTGGCTGTACCTGACCAGGTCCTCCTGAAAATAAAACAAGCCACCCTGATGGACCTCAATTATAAACAGGTTGTGTAACAAGAGGAAGAAACTGATGTCCAAGAATAAGAGGGAACTGGCTCAGCAGAAGAAGAATTCCCTCCACTGGTTGAACAAGCAAATCAGAAATCTCGTAAAATTGTCCAAAGCTAATTATGAAGGTAAAATAGCATCTCTAGCTAAGGATAATCATAGTTCATTCTTTAAATATGTCCAGAATCTAAAAGGGAATGCCCAGCTATGTGCCAAACTGGTAGTAGATGGTACCACTCATACTGCACAGGAGGAAATTGCAAGCCTGCTAGCTGACATATTTGGCGCAATCTTCACCCACTTGGCCCCACTGGCCATATCCAAAGCATACCTGACACCAGTCCTCTGCATAGTATCTCTAGAGATCACGTCATAACTGTGCTCTCCAAGGCCAAAAACATGGCCTCAGTGGGACAAGATAACATCCCAGGTTGCCTGCTAAGCAAGCTAAAATGGGACCTAGCGGACCCACTTAGCGTTCTCTTTAACTATACTCTGAGGACTGGCTTTGTTCCAGTGGAATGGAGAGCAGCAACAATAATCCCTTTGGACAAAGAGGGACTGTGATGCCCCTGCACTGGCCCAGTAATCAAAGAGCCTCAATCCTCACCATTAGCACCAGTGAGGGACGTACACATCTGGAGGATGACAAGTACACACACAATAAAGTGCAATTTGCCTTAAGAACACACAAAAAACGCAGTCAGTCTGGGGCTGGTTTCTCCCTTTTTCTCCAGATCCCCAGTAAGACTCCGCACTGGCACAGCTATAGGGTTGAGATCTCAGCCGGGTGGCCAAGCCAAAACCTCCAGCACCCTCTTTGTCCAACCAGTGCTTTGTGTCCCTGCCCAAGTAGCTCACACACACACACACACACACACACACACACACACACACACACACACACACACACACACACACACACTTTGAGATTTGATTTATACACAAACACAAACCTGGGAAACGCTGACACAGGTTTACTAGCTATGCCCCCTTCTGCCCAAACTATAAGGTATTACCAGCTGCCACCAGCCACTACTTATCAACTACTTTTAAAGCCCTTACCAAAGGGTGCCCAATCTTACTGTGCAATGTTACTATTAATCCAAATGGCAAGAGTGACCAAGACTAAGGCTATTTAGGAGTGGCCTATACAGTGTCTATAAATACATATGCAAGTATTTTAAGAGTTTAAATATCTCTAAACAAACCAGCCACAATTTAAAGGTTTAAATATATTTAGTAATAAATAATAAAATAACAAGACAATATTCAAACAACACAGTAACTGCAGAGTTCAGAATCATAGGTTCATAGGTAGGTACTAGGCTATCTGTCCGAAGGCATTTATAAGTCTAGCCGGAATTGTGTTGGCTTTTGCCTCCCCCTTAGATTAGTTCCCTGTGCCTCTGTCCAGCAGAGCCATTGAACTGATCCCCGGGGTAAACTTTCTATTTCCCATCCACTCATCAAGGTTTCTCTTGAAGAGTGTTAGTGAGGAGCTCTGCCTAATGTAGATTGGAATCTTGTTCCAGAGCATGGGAAGTCTCTGGGACAGGAATCTATTCCTCCAGCATATCCTATTTATTGTTGTGATGAGGTTTAGATCCCTAGAGCGTGTGGCTCGAGTGGATATGGTTTTCTTTAGATGGAGCATGTCCATCAATTCTGGGTTGGACATGGCCTTGTATGTCAGGCATAGATCACTTCTGAGTAGGCGGTCAGCAACTGAGTATGTCTGGAGTTTCTTCAGTCGAGCTGCATAGGGCATCTGTTTGAGGCCAGTGATCCTCTTGGTGAGGTACTTCTATGCTCTTTCCAGCTGTTGCAGGTGTCTTGTAAGGTGCATCTCAAATGGGGCGTTGTACTCTATGATGGGTCTGATGAGTAATGGGGCACAATGACCTCTCTTGATCTGGATGCAAACCCTTTTGTGATTAGGTGGTCCACATAGAAGGATTTTCTAACCACTTTGGCAATGTGATTATCAAAGGAGAGATTACTATCTACTTGGGTCCCCAGATCCCTTATTACGTTTTCCGTATTTAGGGGGCTACCACCTATGTGGAAGTTTGTGGGTACTTTGTTTTTTCTCAAGGGGATGACTGTGTACTTTTTGGCATTTAGCTTGAGGCCATGGTTTTGACATCAGGTATCTATCTCAGTGAGACCCTTTTGGAGGATGTCTATGTCAGCTGGAGAGTCAATTATAACCCCTAGTTTGCAGTCGTCTGTGAATTTGGTCGGCCATAGACCTCCTGTGCTTGCCTGTACCTCTGAGAAATATATGCCGAACAGGAGGGGTCCTAGGACTGAGTCCTGGGGAATGCCACTTGTATCCGGTTTAGAGTCAGACCTAGCTCCTGCAACTCTTACCTTGTGGGTTCTGTCCATGAGCCAGTTGGCAACCCATCTCATGATGTAGCAGTTTATGTTCAGGCTGGTGAGCTTGTCTATAATACTAGAATGGGGAATGGTGTCGAAGGCCTTTGCGAGGTCTAGGTAGGCAGTGTGGGCCACCTTTCCCTCGTCTATAGCCTTGGTCCACCAGGTTTAGGAGGCATGATCTGCCCTTAACAAAGCCGAACTGGGTAGGGTCCAGTGTTTGGAGGTTCCCAGTGTCTGTTAATGAAATCCATGATGATGCGCTCCATAGCCTTGCAGACCAAGCTAGTCAGGCTTATAGGGCGATAGTTCCCGGAGTCTGTTGTGGCTCCACCTTTGTGGAGCGGAATAACTGCTGCTGTGCTCCACTCTGTGGGCATATAGCCTGTGGAGAGGCTGAGTTTGAACAGTGTGTTTAGGTGAGGGGTTAGTTTATCTTTGAGCTCGTGTAGGACACAGCCTGGGACACTGTCCAGTCTCATTGATGCTGTGTTTTTGGCTTTGGAGAGGGCTGTTTTAACCTGAGTGTTTGTGATTTCAGGGGCACTACATTCTTCTGGTATGGTTATGGGTCCTTTTGGGGGAGAGAGGGGATTGAAATTTGCACTGAACCTGTCTGCCAGGATGTTGGCAATATCTGTCAGTTCAGTGTATTTTGTGCCATTCTGCACTAACTCTGAGCAGATCTGAGAATTGCTACTTAGATTGACATAGCTAAAGAATGCCTTGTGGTAGTCCTTGGCAATTTCTCTTTCGAAGCTAGCCTTGGATGATTTTATGAGGGATCGTAGTTTCTTGCTGATATTGATAGGGATGTCTTACCTTCTTGGGATTTTACTCTTTTCTGTACTAGTTTCCTCTTTCTATTGTATAATTTGTTTATGGCAGGGGTCCACCAGACTGGTTTCCTTTTCTTGGAGGAGTGAGTCTTGGTTTTGCTTGGGATAGCACGATCCATGAATTCTTGTAGGTGCCTGTAGAGTGCATTAGTAAAGGATTGTAGGTGCCTGTAGAGTGCATTAGTAAAGGATTTTGCAATGTGGGCAGCGTTATCCTTTTGCATGGAGGCTTTGAAACTTTCCACCTCGGTCTTAAGTAATGTGAAGTTTGCTTTTGAAATGTTTTTCACTGTGGTTTCTTTGACCGGGGGTGGGGGTGGGGGTGGAATGCGGATATCCAGAGTGATTAGTTTATGGTCAGATCTAACCAGCGAGGGGTTGACCTCCTGTGTGGAACACCAGTCGCCCATGTTGGTGATGACCAGGTCCAATATGTTGTCACCTCTAGTGGGGGTGTTGACCAGTTGATCCAGGGTATTTGAGTTTATAAATTATAGAAAATGTTGGGCAAGGGAGTTGGTACTTGAGTAGTTCTCCCAGTTAATATTTGGGTAATTGAAATCACCCAGTATCAGGGTGTTTGGTAGAACCTTTGTTTCCCAGTGTTTCCAGAAAAGCGGAATGGGGGTCCTGGGACATGGTGGGTGATCTGTAGCAAGGCACAATTTGAATTGCAGTTTTACCCATTGTTATTTGCACGTGGATGATCCCTGAAGCATCGTGCTGTGCCACTAACCTGGAGGTGTGGGTATCCTTGACGAATATGGATATGCTCCGCCTTTTGTATTTCTTTTTTTTTCAATAATCATTTTTATTGTTTTGCCAAACCATTATACATTTCACACACTATTTACATTATGTACAATATTGCTTCCAATGTTTAGTTCCATTTTGAATTTCCCTATAATACATTAAGAATAAATATCATTTTAACCAAGTACAGGAAATTAAAATCACAAAAAATTTAACATAAAAGCATCTACAATAGACAATTATAAACCAACTCAAGCCAATAATTTGTATTATTTCTACATTTTCTATCTAATCCAAGAATGTGTTGGTACACATACAGAATGTCCTGACGGAAAGTGGATAGGAACCGCTACGCCAAAATAATATTAAAGATTTGTTCCCAAATTTTTATGCTGTTTATACTTTTCTTATTATTTCTAATTAACAATTTGTGCGCTAATATATGCATAATCGCTAACAGCCTGAAATTTTGCCACGACACCTATGCTGGGTTCAACCAATTTGTGGCTATATATAATTTCATTAGTAAACTAATCGCCTTTTGTATTTCTGTCCGGGTTTTGTGGCTGAAATGTATGGTATGAGTTGTAGCTTGGTAGTGCTGGGGTGCTCTCTGGAGTCTTAAAACAGGTTTTTGTTGCACATATATCTAATTTCTCTATACTGAGGAGTGCCTCGAGTGCGTTCATTTTGAGGTTTAGACTTCTGGCATTGAGCAGCATTACCCTCAGTTTTTTGTTACTTGTGCTATTTACGGCGGTGGGTTTGTCTTTTTTGCCTTGCTTAAAAAAGGCAGTATGGGGGTGGCAAGAGCCCTGGTCAGTATTCAAAAGCCTAAGGGTGACAGGTGCAAGCTGTCTCTAGCGAAGCAACATGGCTTGTCGAGCATGTCATTCCAGCCTGACAGACACTGGATCCCATTTGAATGACACCAGAAGCTTAGCCAGTTGTTGAAATTGATCATTTTTTTCTTTATACCGTGGTATCATTCTTGGTGAGGGCAGGATGCTACTCAAGGTATGGGTCATACCGGACTGGGCTACGTGATCAGAGAGCTCTTCCTTGTCTCTTTTCATGTAGTTCAGGGAGGTACGGCTCAGGTCATTCACACCAACATGGACAATGACAGAGTCCTATTTGTGCTTATTCTGGAGTGACCTGAGTGCTTGTGTTTTGTGGCGGATCCTGGCACCCGACAGGCAGCTAACAGTAACCTTCTCCTTGTTCAGCCTAGTGAGTGGGGACGTCAGTGTGCCTTACTATAGAGTTACCTATTACTAGTGTGTCGGGAATGTTATTTTGCCTTAAGGGCTGTGATTGCGTGGCACACTGGTTTTGTGAAGTATGTGTTTCATGGTTTGTGTTGGAGGTTGGAGGTTGCTTGGTTGTCTGCTTTGGAGGTCTCTGTTGCTTTTGCAGATTTTTATTTAGAGCCTCCGAGTATGTTTTCGTGTAATTATGTGTGTTTTTTGCCAGTGCGCATTTCATAGGTCTATGTGAGACTGGTGCTGTGATGCAAGTAGTTCCCTTCTTCTCTTGACTGTCTGGTCCAGTCTTGGGTTGAGAGAGCTTAGCCTCCTGTTTGGCTGTAAAATTGCATCTCTCGCATATATTAGTGTTTGGTGGTAGGAGGAGAGGGTTGTCTGTGTACATGAGGCAGTTGTAACCATACCTCTCAACCTGGAAACATCAAAAATTTGGATAAGGCCCATGAAAAATAGGTACAGATCTGTATGCTGATTAACATCTAATTTGCATATACAATTACGTAACTCCACCCACTCCGGTGGAATTGTGGGATACCAACTCAAACGCAAAATGAAGAACAGAAAACCAAAATATAGCACCAGAGTTCCCCTGCAGCCATTCCAATGTTCCATTACCTGGCTATTTCACGCCATTTACCATAAACACTAATATGTGCATACTGCTTTACTTCTACAATGATTATATGGATTTTATTTTTACATTTTATTGCACAATGCAAACACCAATAAACATTTGGTTGCTAAACAAAGCAATACTGTCTCACAATGAAAATAGACTTGGCATTAAAACTTCTCTGCCCTTGAACCTCACATTCATTGAAACAGCATTATAACCCACACCACAACCAAAGTCACCTACCATAACGTACATCAAGTACAGGGAGTGGTACTTGCTAGGCCAACTTATGATGTCCTTCAAGGATGCATCTGCAGTCATAACATATGGGTTGTCCTGCCTCAGGCAGCCCTTCGGTCGGCCGGATTCCAAAGTCTGGGTCTGGCCTCGGCTGATGTCGCACCTTCCCCGACGTCAGAGCGTTTGGGGTATAAAAGCATCAGCCGACGCCATTTTCCTCAGTCTTTCTTGCCGCGCGGTGCCCGAAGCAGAAGCTGTTCGCAAGTGCCGGTTGGTCAGATCCAGTGATTTCAGCTACCGAAGACTTCGAAAAAGCTAAGTACCCCATTGGGGACTCTTTCATGCCTCAGCCGATGTCAGATAAAGTAAATAATTGTTTAACTTGTGGGAAACAAATACCTCATTAGGATTTCCATTCCTACTGCCTTCCTTGCTTAGGCCCAGACCACGACGTATTGTCCTGTTCAGCCTGTGCTTCCTTCAACCGACGAACTCTTAGATGTCGGTCAGAGTTTGCAGAGGAATTTATTGGGGCTAGTTTTGCATATAAAATGCCGTCGGAGACTCCGACATCACATTTGGTGAAAAAACGGAAGGACAAGGACAGACACTCGCGGCCCGCGGTTTCGGCTGAAACCACGGTAAAGCCTACTGCGAGTGTCTCGGTTTCGGCCGAAACCGAGTCCTCGGAGATTCCTTCATCCGAATCCACTCAACCGACCACCGCGGCCCGGGAGACCCTGGCTGAGTCGGCTACCGAGCTACCTACCGAAACCAGTGTCCAGGATATGTCCGACACCATTCCTTTGGACATATCTACTCCTGCACGTGGGGCAGCTAGGCCCCCTGCTTCCATGTCCATTAAGGCCTTCTCCAGGGCTAAAGCTGCTAAACTTTCTAAGGCTTTGCCTCCCAAGACTATCTCCCAGAGGCCTTCCTCTAGTACTCAGATCCTCAGCCTTGCAGAGGACCTTATTTCTTTAATTAGAGGTTCACAACCTCACCCGGACAGGGCCTCTCACCCTCCACCAGACAAAAGGCCCAGGACTGAGCCTTCTGACCCACACTCTTCAGATGAGTCCACGGATGGTTCTGAGTTGTCAGACCACCAGGAGGAGGCTTATTCGCCCTTTGAGGATTCTGATGCTGAAGAATCTATCCCTTCGGCCTCCCATCCTGAAGAGTTTTCCTTTGGTGAGACTCTACACTCCATGAGAGAGCATTTTCAATGGCAAGGTCAGGAATTCTCTGATTCTAGAAAAAGATTAAGGACCTTTTTACATTTGCCTCAGCATAGGCCCTTAGCTATACCTCCTGTTTTGAATGTGATTGATGATGTGTACAATGATGTCAGTACAGCCCCTGATACTCTCCCCCGGCCCCTGCCAAACCTGATAGATACTACAGGGTCCCGGATTCTCATTTCCATCTGTATAAAGCCCATTCTGCAGACCCAGAAACTATTACTCTGGGCCCTAAAGGGGTTGCGGCTGCCACTGCCAAAAATCCTCTACCTCCTGAAAGAGAGTCTAGAGCTTTAGAGAGATGGGGAAAGAAGGTTTATACTTCTGCAACTCTTTCCATCAGGGCACTAAATTGTCAATTTCATATGATACAGTACCAAGAGTATTTGTTAGATGAACTGAACAAGAAGCTTTCTTCTCCTGAGCCCCTTGACCGTAAATCCCTTCAGGATTTGGTACATAACTCACAGCAGGTTAGTAATCATTTCTTAAAGTGTGGTTATGATGCATTGGAGGCTTCATTTAGGTCAGCTATGACTGGGGCAGTTATTCGTAGGCATGCCTGGCTGAAGGAACAATCTTTGCCAGACCATGTTAAAGCTAAACTCCTGGATGCTCCAATGGAGAAACAAAATTTATTTGGCTCCTCTGCTCAGGAGGTCTTAAAGTATGAAGAAAAGGCAAAATCTGTGCAAACAGTTAAGGATTTCCTACAAGTACAACCACCGAGATTTAGCAGAAACTGACCTACTAAGAATTGGTCCTTTCCAGACTCGGACAGAGCCCAGAGAGGCAGGAACAGACACCCCAGAGGCAGAGGCCAATCTAGGGGCTCTTACAGAGGCCGTCAGTGGCAACCTGCCAACCAGAGAGGTAGTGCAACAGCAGCAACAACAACTACTACACCAGGACAGGCTCAATTACTTTACTCTGATTCCGCCCACCAGGGCTGAACTGGAAGCACCCTTGGGCGGAAAGCTTGCTTTATTCTCAAAAAAATTGGCATTATATCACAAGGGACACATGGACACTGCAAATAATAGACAAAGGATACAGGTTCCACTTCCACACTTTGCCAAAAAGAAACGAAATGCCAAACCTACCACCAAATCAGAGGGCAGAGGTTTTAAAGCAGATCAACAACTTGCTTCAAATGAAAGCTATAGAAAAAGTACCACTTTCAGAACAAGGCCAAGGATTTTACTCCAGACTATTCCTTGTACCAAGAAAAGAAAATCAATGGAGGCCTATTCTCGACCTGTCCGCACTGAATACTTTCCTCATTGTGCCAAAATTCAAGATGCTGACCCTACAGCAACTTCTTCCCATGTTGGGCAAGGAGTCTTGGCTGGTGACTCTAGATCTCAAGGGGGCATACCTGCACGTCCCTATTCGACCAAACTGCAGAAGACACCTCAGATTTCTTGCAGGATCAGAGCATTATCAATTCTCAGCATTGCCTTTTGGCTTATCCACTGCGCCCAGAGTATTCACAAAATGCCTGGCATCAGTAATTGCACACTGCAGACTTCAGGGGATTCAAATCTACCCTTATCTGGACGACTGCCTTATACAAGCGGACAACAAGGTAAATTTGATAAAAGACTTGGCCTATGCCATCCGCCTGCTACAGGCATTGGGATACACAGTCAGCATCCAAAAATCAAGACTGGTTCCATCCCAAAGGATAACCTTTCTGGGTGCGGATCTAGACACAACCACCCAAATGGCCTTTCTCACAGAAGAAAAACAAAAACAACTTCCAGATTACTTCATGAATCTGACAAGACAAGCTCAGCTTACTGCAAGGAAAATCCTGCAGGCCCTGGGTTACATGGCATCCTGCATAATTCTGATACCACAGGCCAGGCTGCATATGAGAAAATTACAATGGTATCTAAGGAGTGTATGGTCTCAACACAGTCATAGTTTGGAAACTTTGATACCAATCATTCCTTGCCTTCAAAAGGAATTCCTCTGGTGGGCTCAGTCCTGCCAGTCCAACAGAGGGTTGCCTTTCAGCAAACCAAAAACAAAACAAACCATCACCAAGGACGCTTCAGACCGAGGATGGGGAGCACACATGGAGGACAAATGTATCCATGGCCTATGGTCTCAAAGACAGCTACACATGCACATAAACCAAAAGGAAATGCTGGCATTGATGCATGCAATCGAGGCTTTCAAACCCTTTCTCCATCAAGGCCACCTGTTAATAAGGACAGACAACACCACGGTCATGTGGTACATAAACAAGCAGGGAGGCACACACTCCTACCCTCTATGCCGGCTGGCTATGAATCTATGGGAGCTATGCCAGAAACTCAATATCCAACTGCAGTCCCAGTTCGTGCCAGGAAAGGAAAATACACTGGCAGACAGCTTAAGCAGAACTACCATGGATGCACACGAATGGATGCTGCACCCAGACATCTTCCAACTCATAACAAAGGCATGGGGAATGCCGGAGATAGATCTATTCGCATCCCCCCTCAACCATCAACTGAAGACATTCTGCTCAAGGACATACCACCCACAAGCATGGAGGGTGGACTCTCTCTCTTTCAGCTGGAAAGCTCTAAAAGTATATGCCTTCCCACCTCTCCCTTTAATGTACAAGGTTCTACTGAAGATCAGGGAGAAACAACCAAGAGTGATTCTGATAGCTCCAGACTGGCCAAGGCAACACTGGTATCCACTATTGAGGAGCATGTCACAGGCAAAACCATGGCCTCTCCCCCATGGCCTCTTCTTCTGACGCAGAACAATTTCAAGATTATGCATCCCAACTTAAAAACATTGCAGCTAACTGCCTGGAAAATCCCTTAAAACCAAAACAAAATGTTTTATCACAGACAGTGAAGGACATTATCATGGAAGCTCGCCGGCCTTCCACAAGGAAGACATACTCAGCTAAATGGAAAAGATTTTTCATCTGGAACACATCAAAAGGCTTAGATGTGACAGTGGCAAACATGACACATATTCTGGAATACTTAGCAGAACTGTTCCACAATGGCCTTTCCTATTCTTCCATTAAGATTCATGCCTCAGCAATTTCAGCAGAATACAATTTGGATCCACCTATCTTCTCACACCCTCTACTCAAGCAATTTCTGAGAGGGATCAAAAATATCAAACCTCCAAGAAAACCCCCTTTACCAGCTTGGGATCTCAACTTTGTCTTGGAGAAACTAACACTTCCTCCCTTTGAACCAGCAGCATCAGCGGATCTCCAGTTTCTGTCTTGGAAAACTGCATTCCTTCTGGCAATAACTTCAGCAAGAAGAGTATCTGAGTTGCAAGCATTAATGGCAGTACAGCCATTTCTTATCTTCCATCAGGACAGAGTTACACTAAGAACTAATCCTACTTTTATGCCAAAAGGTGGTATCTAGGGTATCCTTGAACCAAGCTATTCACTTGCCCACGTTCTTCCCAAATCCACAGAATAGAGGGGAAAAACTTCTGCACACCCTGGATATACACAGACAACTACGCTACTACTTGGACAGAACTAAAAGTAGCAGAAAAACTGACCAACTATTGGTAGCATATGCTGCTGGGGTGCAAGGAAAGGCAATTTCCAAACAGACAATTTCAAAATGGATAGGAAATTGCATTCGATTTTGTTACTCCTTTCATGGAAAGTCAGTTCCTGCAAACATCAGGCCTCATTCCACAAGGGCCACGGCCACCACTACAGCCTTCCTACGAGGGGTGGCTACCAAGGACATTTTAGAAGTTGCTACTTGGAGCTCCGTGCATACATTTACCAAACATTACAATCTACCTTTATACTCCAGATCCAGAGCAGGCTTTGCTACTGCAGTCCTGCAGGGGATCTTAACTACACCATCCTTTTCTTAGTGCCTCCTCCCGCAGATTAGCTATGGTATTCTACCCATATGTTATGACTGCAGATGCATCCTTGAAGGACATAGTACAGTTTTGTACCTACCATAAATGTAGATGTCCGATAGGTATGCATCTGCAGTCAGGTTTACCCTCCCTCCTACCCCTCTGTGGTATTTCTAGGGTGTTTACCCCTCTTTTAGCTAGCTGGGGGAATCTATTATGGTGTATTTGTTTGTATATACTTGTGTATATATATATATATATATATATATATATATATATATATATATATAAAATTTTGCAAATGTTTGGAATTCTATTGCATTTCTCCAAATTTAGCCTTCCTAGAGGGCACCTGGCATCTGGGGCAAGAAAAACTGAGGAAAATGGCGTCGGCTGATGCTTTTATACCCCAGACGCTCTGACGTCGGGGAAGGTGCGACATCAGCCGAGGCCAGACCCAGACTTTGGAATCCGGCCGACCGAAGGGCTGCCTGAGGCAGGACAACCCATATGTTATGACTGCAGATGCATACCTATCGGACATCTATATTTATGGTAGGTACAAAACTGTACTTTCTCCTTTCAAACACCTGAACTTCTCAATAGACTACTCCTTTCGTAACTCAGTGCAAATCTGTATTTTTCTGAGACAGAACCCATGCTCCCCATGCCTGCAACATGTTCATCTGTATGCAGTAACCTGTATTAAGGCCTGTTTCCCAACATTGAACATCTACTCAAAAACTTTAGTTTAATATAAATGGCACTCTACCCAAAAATGGATTATCTTTAAATAGCCTGGAGAATGTTGATATCCTTACAGTATGTGCCAAATTGTAATTTACCCCCCCCCCCCCCAAAAAAAAAAAAAAAATCTCTAATAAAACTTCCTTCTTTTACATGCTTTCCCATTTGGTCCAACAAATGCAGAATTAATTTGCCTGTACATTTTGAGGTTAATATACATATGTAACCCAAAAATAACTCTTACTAAATCATTGTCAAATGCTTTAAAGGTCAGGCAGAGCTTGTTTCTAAAAAATCTGTAGTTTAAACTACGAAATTTCAAATACTGTAGCTTGGAAGAGTAATCCTCCATTTCCCTTCAAGATTGTGTCGCCCAAACACCAAGATAGACAGACACACACATTTCAAATTATTTTTCACCACTTCCTCAAGAGGGGAAAACATACTGGATCTGATCATCACAAACATGGGAACTCTATGCTCCACACCAGACGTACACCCCTCATTGGTAAGATCGGACCATAAATTAATCTCTGTGGACATCCACATCCCGACCCCACCACCAGCCCAGAAAACCACAGTTGAAAACTTCTCAAAAGCTAATTTCACACTTCTCAAAACCGAGGTGAAATCATTCAAAGCCCCCGGGCCAGTGGAAACTACAGCCCAAACTGCAGAATCCTTTATAAACGCATTCTATGGACACCTTCAGGAATACATGGATCATGCAATCCCAAATAAAACCAAGACCCAATCCTCCAAAGGCAGGCGTCCTGTCTGGTGGACCCCAGCCATAAATAAGCTATACAACAAAAGGAGGAAGCTACTACAGGATAGAGCAAAATCCCTTAAAAGGAAGGCATCACTGATCAGTACTAGCTAAAAACTACGGTCCCTCATAAAATCATCCAAAGCCAGCTTCGAGAGAAAAATTGCACAGAACACTAAAGATAATCACAAGGCCTTCTTTAGTTATGTTAGGAACCTGGGTGGCAACTCCCAGATATGTTCGGAGTTAGTCCAAAATGACAAAAAATACACTGAACCCACAAACATTGCCAACATCCTGGCGGACAGGTTCAGTACAACCCCCCCCCCCAAAAGAGCAAATATCTATCCCAGCAGAGAGTTGTCTCCCTGACATCTCAGATGCTCAGGTGAGAGCTGCCCTCTCCAAAGCAAAAAACACAGCATCAATGGGACCGGACGGTGTCCCAGGCTGCGTCCTACACGAGCTCCAAGAAGAGCTAGAACCTACTGTTCAATCTCAGCCTTACTACAGGATATGTACCCAAGGAATGGCGTACAGCAACAGTGGTCCCACTCCACAAAGGTGGTGCCTCAACAGACCCTGGAAACTATCGCCCCATAAGCCTGACTAGCCTGCTCTGCAAAGCTATGGAGCGGATTATCATGGAACTCATAAACAGAGACATTGGGGACCTACAGACACTAGATCCTACCCAATTCGGCTTTGTTAAGGGCAGATCCTGCCTCTTGAACCTGGTCGACTTCTTCGAAACAGCCACCAAGGTCATAGATGAAGGGAAGGTAGTCCACACAGCCCACCTGGACCTCGCAAAAGCCTTCGACACCATACCCCACTCTGGCATCATAAATAAGCTCAACAGCTTAAATATCAACCCCTATGTCATAAGATGGGTTGCAAACTGGCTCAAGGACAGAACCCACATGGTCAGAATTGCAGAAGCCATGTCAGACTCTAAACCAGTTACAAGTGGCATCCCACAGGGCTCAGTCCTGGGACTGCTCTTGTTCGGTATATATTTTTCTGAGGTACAGGCCAACACGGGAAGACTATGGCTGACCAAGTTCGCAGATGACTGCAAACTGGGTGCCATAATCGACTCTCCAGCTGACACAAGCATCCTCCAAAAGGGTCTCACAGAGACAGATAACTGGTGCCAAAGCTAAACGCCAAGAAGTGTATAGTCATCCCCTTTGGGAAAAACAAAGTGCCCATAAATTGCCATATAGTCGGTAATCCATTAAGTACGGAGGAAGTAATTAGGGACCTGGGAACCCAAATTGATAGTAATCTCTCCTTTGACAACCACATTGCCAAAGTGGTTAGAAAGACCTTCTGTATAGCCCACCTTATCATGAAAGGATTCACATCTAGATCAAGGGAGGTCATTGTGCCCCTTCACTCATCTGGCCTATAATTGAATACAATGCCCCATTTGGGATGTACCTTACCCGACACCTGCAGCAACTGAAAAGACCCCAAAAGTACCTCACCAAGAGGATCAAGGGTCTCAAACAGATGACCTATGCTGCTCGGTTAAAGAAACTCCAGCTCTACTCAGTTGCATACCGCCTACTTAGAGGCGATCTGTGCCTGACGTATAAAGCCATGTCCAACCCAGAATTAATAGACATGCTCCACCTCAAAAAATCCAAATCTACTAGAGCTACGTGCGCAGGGGACTTGAACCTCAACACAGAAATTAATAGGACATGCTGGAGAGACAGATTTATAGCCCAGAGGCTCCCAGCACTCTGGAATAGAATCCCAGTCCATGTCAGGCAGAGCCCCTCACTGACTCTCTTCAAGAGGAATCTTGATGAGTGGATGGGAGATCATAGGTTTACCCCGGGGATCACTTCTGTGTCACTACTAGACAGAGGCACAGTAAACTAACCTAATAAAGGGCACAGTTAAACTCATTTTAAAGGGTGGCGAAAGCCAAACACACTCTGGCTAGGCTGATAAATGCCCTAGGGCATATAGCCTAGTATCAACCTATGAACCTATGAAATCAGAAAAGTTTTCTACATCTTTACTGAATGTAGCCTTAAGTCTGAAAACCTGCTTTCACTAATCCCACTTTGCGAAAGTGATCTCCCTTTGACAAGGAGACAGAGTACAGATAAAATACACATTCATATTAGGCCCCAACCCATTCAACAGTAATGCTATAACAATATTTTTTTCCCAAGGTGACTCCAAATCATGATATCAGAGCTGTTTGCCCACACCAGTAAGTACACTTTGGCACATGCTGTCTGTATTCCATTTCTGCCCCTACCGTTGTCATACAGCATACCTCATAGCATTCCCTTCAGCTATATAAAATAAAACTGTTACCCTTGAGTTCACAGGTCTGCAAGTTTTGGGGACAGA
Source organism: Protopterus annectens (assembly GCF_019279795.1). Classification (NCBI taxonomy): domain Eukaryota; kingdom Metazoa; phylum Chordata; order Ceratodontiformes; family Protopteridae; genus Protopterus; species Protopterus annectens. The sequence goes on from NC_056739.1 coordinate 1,271,408,118, forward strand.
TGGATAGTAGGGTATGGAAACTGTCATTGTTATTAATAAGCTCTTGCCACAAGAACTAAGGACATATGAGTGGCATCTGTTGTGTAGAAGGGGTCCTTTGTGGGTAAATTGTCCTCACCTGCCTCTATATGTGTTTCTTGCATTCTATTACCTCTTGTGGGAGGCCACATTTCTTACTCTCCATCTCATGTGCACCTCATCCAGTTCACAGTCACATAATATCCCTTTCAGTGAAGATGATTAATCCAAGTGCAACAAGCAAACACAGTAGTCACATATCATGGTTGTCTAGTAGCAAAATATCACAGGTGAAAATTATGTTTGAATACCCTCAAAATATCCACCTCTGTATCAAGTCACAGTTACACAGTGGCACTTTCATCCCTTTACAAAAAAAAATAGTATATGACATGGCATACCTACCACCTCGAAAGTCGCATCTCAGACACTTGTCATACGCCTCCCCCCAAGAATGTGTGTATGTGTGCGTGTGTGTATGTGTGACATCTGGCAGCTAGCAATTCTCTGCACATACTCAAACATACACAGACTCATCACATATATGCCTATGTGCACACACACACACACACACACACACACACACACACACACACACACACACACACACACAAACACACACACACACACACACACACACACACACCTTACCTCACCTCTAATTACATCCAGCGAGCGTCCGTCTTCTTCTAAATAAAATCCCAGCTCGCAAACATCTTCTAAATAAATAATCCAGCCAGTGTCTTCAAACTCCTTTCCTCGAGCGTCTTCTCTGCTAATTAAATAGATCCAGCCAGCGAAATCCTTTCCAGCTCTTCTTTGCTAACTAAATAGATCCATCATCCAGCCAGCGAAAACATTTCCGGCTCTGGTGATTGCTGCTCACAAAAGCATTTGAACCAGAGCCGGAAATATGTCGTTCGTGATAAAGTACGAGTGTGAGCTGAAGTCCGACAGGCTGGTGGAGCTGATGTCATTACGCACGTGATGACGTCAGCTCACAAAGCGCGAAAATTAAAAAAATAAAAAAACAGCGCGAATAAATCGGAATTGAAGGGGTGCCACCCGGGAATCGTGGCACTCCATTATCTGGACCCAAAACTCGGTAAAAACCGAGTAATTCGGGACAGTTGGGAAGTCTGGTTGTAGCATTGCCTCAAAATGCCCAGATTTACCAGTTGGACCAGAGAGTACACCTGAAACAGCCCTTTGGACATGCCTGGATAGGTACAGTGAACTGTTTTACTGATTGGCTGCTACGGTCGAATAGAGAGCCTTGTCCTTCTCTACAGTATAGGAGGGTCTAGTGCTAAGGTTCATTAGTGCTTGCTATGAGTTTTGAGCAAGTACCGGGCTGAGAAGTGAATGGTTTGAGTGCTTAAGATGAAATTTTGTCTAGTTCCAAGGGAAAAATTGAAGAGTAGACTTTGTGGAGCCAGGAATAGTTATACCCTAGCTAACCGGCGCGCAAAACTGCACAAGTGCGGGTTTTATAGCAGGGAAATGAAAGAGATAGAAATTAGCCCAAAAATCACAGGAAACATTTTAAAACAACATTGCAGGGCAGTCTCAAATGCATACAGAAAACATCTAAACTAATCTTTGCTATATTCCTATCTATCTCTAAAAGAAATACTATGTTTAAATCTTACAGAGCAGCATGCAGGCAGAAGTGCTGAATGGATGTTTCTAGGTCTAAGACAAGATACAAAATGCTTGGTCTCTGAGAGAGTTCCCATATTAATATCAAAACATTACTGCTGGGTTAGCTTGGATGTCATCACTGTTTGTCACCTGCCTTCAATTCCTAGGCTAGCAGAAACTCAACAAAATTTAACATTTCTTCGTGAAAAATACAAATCTCTCAGATGTTTGCTCAGAACTGGAAGTCGTAAAACAATTAAATACTTTTACATTTTAGACTTAGTAATTACTTCTCTCTAAGACAATAGGAAGAAAATTCTAGTTATAGACATTGTGTCTGCTTGCTGCACTGAAACTACTTTTTATAGCACATCATAAAGCACTTTTAATTTCAAAGTATTTCCTTGAGGGTTTGCAAGTTAACTCTGTATGTTCCAGCTTCTACTGTTAACACATACATTTGCACAGGTATACAATTTATATACATCTCTGTTCTTTTTCAGTAGGGTACATTGTGGTTACATTCTTGAAGCTCAGTACATAACATACAGTTCAACACACACTTCTGCACCAGCAGTTTGATATGCACATAACATATAGTTATCTTACATTTGTAAGACAAGCATATGAATCATAATAATATTCACAAATGACACACGACTATCCACAAAATTCCAGATAGCTGGGCTAGCAGTGTCACAGGGACTATCAACCGACTATGGGAACTGTACAATAATAAGTCAAAACAGTCTAATCTGTAAGACCATGGAAAACTCATTATGGACCTTATCAACAAGGACATAGGCACCCTTCAAATTCTTGAACCAACTCAGTTTGTTTTTTTCTAAGGGTAGATCATGCTTATTAAACCTAGTGGACTTATTTGAGAAAGCCAGCAAAGCCCCGGATGAAGGTAAGATGGTGCATATCACCTATCTTGACCCTAGGCAAGGCTTTTGACGCAATCCTCCACTCGGGAATCATTGATAAACTCTCTTAGCTGTGGATTAACCTGTATGTCACTAGTTGGAGAGCCAAATGGCTCATCAACAGAACACCTACTGTCACAGTTGGTGAAACCACCTTTACCAGTTGACCTGTTCCCAGTGTCATGCCACAAGGATCTGTGCTGGGCCCTTTACTGTTAAGAATCCATTGATCAGAAGTCCAGCCTAAAGAAGATGATTGCTTTTGGCTTACCAGGTTCAATGATGATTGCAAATTGGGTGCAATCATTGAGTCCCACAACACTGTTAACATTACAGGAGGGGCTAACACAGATAATGGATTTGGTGCCAAAACCACAGTCTAAAACTAAATCCAAAACAGTGCATTATTATTCCCTTTAGCAAAGTGGAATTCTCCGCTAATTGCAGTATTGACAACACCCCTTAAGCTCAAACCCAGTGATGTGAAACTTGGGAACACAGGTAGATAGCAATCTGAACTTCAACTACCAAGTTTCCACAGTGGTAAGTAAAGCCTTCTACGTCATTGCATACATCATGACTAAGGGCATCATATCCAGGTCTAAGGATGTTAAAAATCCAGTGTACTCGACCCTTGGCAGATCACTAATAGAATACAATGCTCCCTTTTTCACTTACCTCACCGGAAACCTGCAGCAGCTGGAGAGACCACAGTCACCAAGTAAATACAGGGCTTCCAAACCATGACGTACATGGGTAGACTGAAAGCCCTGTTGCTGTACTCTGTATTGTATAGGCTGCTGAGAGGTGACTTGTGCCTGACCTACAGGTCAGTCTCTGACCCTGCCCTGATGGAAATGCTGGGCATCCGCAAATCTAATGGCACAAGTCACTCACTCTAGGGAGCTTAACATTGCCTGTGACATTAACAAAACATGCTGGAGGGCCAGATATATCTCGCAGAGACTGCCGCTCCTCTGGAATTAACTTCCAATTCATGTAAAGCAGAGCTTCTCATTGACTCTATTTAAGCACAGCCTAAAATGGATGGGAGACCACAAATTCATCCCAGGGGTGACACCCATGTCCCTCATGGACAAGGGGTAGTCGATGTTGACCATACACTCTCTGCAAATTACATCCACCTAATAAGGACAATTGGGGCAACTTGGGATTAAGATGGCTAGGCTTGTAAGGGCTGTAGGGCTGCTGGCCTAGTAATGTCTATGAACCTATCTGCATACTGTCTATGTGCAAAGTTCATTTTCTAAAAAAAATGGCTTATTTGGTTGGACTGTTTTATTAAAAAAGTCAACGTTTAGGCATTCTCCCCCCATCCCCATAGTGAATAAGCTGATTACCTCTCCTCCTGTTTTTTTGGGGTGGGGGAGTGATTTAGTGGGTGCAGGTTGGACTTGTAGATAAAGCAGCTCACATTGACTTGGGCTGTGTCAGGTGACTGGTGCATGAGGCAGCCTGAGGACCAAGAGGGAAGTATACTTTACTTGTTGTGAATGTACTTAGACAGACATATGTAAGCATGAATACAAGATTATAAAAGAAAACATTTTTTATTTATTAAATATTTTTGTTTTCTCCATTTTTCATAGCCAGCTAGCCAGCAGAATGATATGTAGTATTTTTTTTAATACTGTTCAGCTCCAAAATACTGTCAAGATAAAGATGCAGCAGAATCAGGAAAATAATTATTAGACAAGTATGTTAGTAAGTAGGTGTGTGTGTGTGTGTGTGTGTGTGTGTGTATATAAAGTAATTATTAGCAAAAATGTTTTAGTAAGTGTGCTGGTGTGTGTGTGTGTTTGTGTGTGTTTATGTATCCTAAACCTTTCATTTTTTTAGTGCTGACTTTAGAAGGCTTTTTAGGGTGACGAGCACAGGGCTGAGCAGACACTACTACTTAATAATAGTTCGCCAAGTATGTATGTGAGTGAGTGAGTATATATGCATGAATGTCGTTGAGCAAGTGTACTTCTGCATTTGAATGTGTTTGTTTGTGTGTGTGTGTGTGTGTGTGTGTGTGTGTATGTGTGTGTGTGTGTGTGTGTGTGTGTGTGTGTGTGTGTGTATGTGTGTGCTGTGTGCATGCCGTATAACCCCAGCCATTCAGTTGCTTCCTGATGTTTCTCGTGCTTTGAAATCACCAGCCGCCATTGGTCCTTGTTACAGTAACCATTCTAAATGTCTTGGGCACGAAAAGATCTGTTGATAAATACAACGTAACCCTTCACACAAGGGAGCTAAATAAATCGCACTGCTCTTCAGGGTTTGTCTTGCTACGGGCTGGTTATGTGTTGATTCAGTGCTCTGATCACTTGTTACAAGGAGAGAGAAAGATGCATTTTGCTCTCCTCTGTCCATAATAGCAGGCTTTCTTGCAGTCTCATCTGAACATCCACATATGTTCTTCGTGTTTCATTGTTGCAGTCTTTACATTTGGGTTATCCTGCTGGCAGGTTGCCCTCAGTCGGCCTGAATTCCAAAGTCTTGGGTCCTGCGTCGGTTGCTGTCGCCTCTTCCCTGATGTCAGGTCGTCAGGGGTATAAAAGATGCAGCCAATGCCATTTTATTCAGACTTTCTTGCTGCGCAGTGCCCGAAGCAGAAGCAGTTTGCAAGTGCCGGTCGGCCGACTCCTGAGATTTTCGTGTTCGAGTTTCAGATCTGAAGTCTTCATTAAAAGCTAAGTACCCCGTTGGGGAAACTTTTTCTTGCTCCAGACAGATGTCAGAAAAAGTTAATAATTGTATTTCTTGTGGGAAGCAAATACCTCATAAGGACTTTCATTCTTACTGCATTCCTTGCCTAGGCCCTGACCACGACATTGCTAGTTGTCGGTTTTGTGTTAGATTTAACCAACGCACTATTAAGCGTCTGTACGATTTTGCATTAAGCTATTTTGGACAAAGATTTAATTATACAATGTCGACTACCGGAGTTCACAAAAAACGCAAAGAAAAAGACAGGCTACCCAGGTCCAAAACCGATGACGAAGCTTCTCCTAAGCAAGTCGCCGGTTCTCAGTGAGGTGCTTTTGCATTCCCTGACGCCCACTACTTTAGATTCGCAGGCCGCTACTGACTCCCATGTGGAGTCGGCCAGGCCACAGGAAACTCAAGGTATTGGAGCCTCGGAGATTATTCCCTCAGATGGGTCTGGAGCTGCTGAGCAGGCATCTGCTTCTGAGGGTGTATTCAGACCTAAACAATTATATATTAAACCGACTTCAAAGACAAAGACTAAAACACCTTTAAAGGCAAAGAAACAAGTTTGCCAGCCACAAGGACAGGCCTCCATGCCCAAAAAACAGATGCTCAAAATGGCCGAAGACTTAATTACCTTGATCAGGGGTTCCCATCCCCCTACTGATAAGAGACCTAGGCAAGAGACAGCCTATGAATCTTCAGATCAGGTTTCCATTTCTTCTGATTCCTCTCCTGATCAGGAATATTCTCTTCCCCCCTATGAGGATTCTGATGCTGAAGAATCAATTCTTTCAGCTTGTCCTCCTGAGGACTACTCTTCTGGGGAAACCTTGCATACCATGAGGGAGCACTTCCACTGGGAGAGCCAAGATTTTTCAGAATCTAAGAAAAGGCTCAGAGACTTCCTTTTACTACCTCAACACAGGTCTCTAGCTATTCCACCTGTGTTGGACATTGTAGATTATGTGTTCTCGGAGTCTAGTCTGTCCCCTGATTCTTTACCTCCAGCTCCTGTTAAGCTGGACAGATACTACAGGGTCCCTGACTCTCATAAATCAATTTTCAAAAATACTACTGCAGACCCAGAAACTATTTCTCAGGGTCCAAAAGGGGTCAAGGGTTCTACTGCAAAAACCCTACCCCCTCTGACAGGGATTCCAGGGCTCTGGATAGATGGGGAAAAAAGATACATCTGCTACTTTGGCTGTAAGGGCCTTAAATTGCCAGTTTCATGTGCTCAAATATCAGCAATATATCATGACTCTGCTTAAACAGAAAATGATGGCAAATTGTGAATGTGCAGAAAACAAAGAAATGCAGGATTTATTGCATGCAGCTGAACAAGTTGGAAAGCATACTTGCAATGTGGGTTTGATTCTCTGGAGGCCTCCTGCAGGGCCGCTGCTACGGGTTCTGTCATTAGGAGGCATGCTTGGTTAAAGGAACAAAAATCTGCCTGACCATGTTAAAGCAAAATTATTAGATGCTCCTTCACAACATGATACCTTGTTTGGTATTAATGAAAATGGAGGACAAAGCTAAATCTATGCAAACGGTCAAGCATTTCTTACAGGTACAGCCACCTAGATTTAGCAGACACTGGCCTACAAAGAATTGGTCCTTTCCAGTCTCAGACAAGCCTCAAAGGAGCAGATCCAGATGCCCTAGAGGCAGATCACAGCCGCAAGGATCCTACAGGTCTAAGCAGTGGCGTGCTTCTACCTCCAAAGGTGGAGAGGACAAATCACAATCATACAGGAAACAGTCCCAGTGACTTCCCCCTGCCTGCACCAAGCACTTATCTTCTGGCAGCACACTTAGGGGGAAAACTAGCACTTTTTTCTCAAAATTGGCAAATTATAACCCAGGACAAATGGGTTTTAGACATAGTGTCACAAGGCTACAAGTTTCATTTCCATACCCTGCCAAGGGCAAACGGTTGGCCAGACCTGCCAAAAAAATCAATGGGCAGAGGCTCAAAAACAAGTCGCAGGTCTCATGGACATGAGGGCTATTCAACAAGTGCCACAGCAAGAGCAGGGACAAGGATTTTACTCAAGACTGTTCTTGGTACCCAGAAAGGACAAAGCATGGAGACCAATACTGGACCTATCTATTCTAAACACTTTCCTGGATATACCAAAATTCAAGATGTTGACCTTACAGCAGCTTCTGCCCATGCTGGGCAGCAAGGCTTGGCTCGTGACTTTAGACCTAAAAGGGGCATACCTGCATGTCCCAATCAGACACACATGCAGAAGATACCTCAGATTCAAGGCTGGCTCAAGCATTACCAATTCTCTGCACTGACCTTTGGCTTATCTACTGTGCCCAGGGTCTTCACAAAGTGCCTGGCACCACTAATTGCTTACTGAAGACAAAGGAATACAAATATATCCATACTTGCTTCATACAAGCAGAGAACAAGGACATTCTACTACAGCATCTGGCTTTTGTGATAAGACTTTTTACATGCCTAGGGTACACAGTCAACAAATAGACATCAAAGCTAGTACCCTCTCAAGAGATAATATTCCTGGGTGCAAGCTTAAATACAACTGCCCAGATGGCTTATCTCACTCCAGACAAAGGCAAGTGACTACCTGTTTCAAGGAAATGGCAACAAAGGCCCAGTTATCTGCAAGAAATATTCTGCAGGCTGTGGGCTTCATGGCATCCTGCATCTTACTAATTCCATATGCAAGACTGCATGTGAGGAAAATTCAATGGTACCTAAAAAGTGTCTGAACACAACATTGCCACAGTCTGGAAACAATGATTGCTCTAATTCCCTGCCTGCAACAGGAGTTTCGATGGTGGGCAAAGGCTTGTCACCAAAACAAGGGACAGCCATTCTCACTACCCCTATCCAGGCAGACCCTAGTGACGGATGCATCAGATTATGCCTGGGGTGGCACACATGGCAGGAAGAGGCATTCAGGGCACCTGGTCCACAAACCAAAAGCATCTACATATCAATCAAAAAGAGATGCTAGCTGTTCAAAATGCCCTGACAGCCTTTAAGGACCTACTTCATCCGGGACAACTACTGATAAAGACAGACAACACCACGGTCATGTGGTATATAAACAAGCAGGGGGGCACTCATTCTTATCCCCTATGCAGACTAGCCATGGCTTTATGGGACACAGCATTGACTTACCAAGTTTATCTACATGCACAATTCCTGCCTGGAAAGGAAAATACTCTGGCAGACGAACTAAGCAGAAACCTCATGAATCCCCACGAGTGGCACCTGGATCCACAAGTCTTCAGCATGATAACAAAGAAATGGGGACGCCCGGACATAGATATATTTGCCTCCCCTCAAAACAATCAACTAAAAAGATTCTGCACAAGGACTTATCACAGACAAGCCTGGAAAGTGGACGCCTTATCTTTCAACTGGACAAACCTATCGGTATATGCCTTTCCTCCACTGCTTCTCCTCCCCAAGGTACTCCTAAAGGTCAGGCAGGAGAAACCAAAAATTATTCTGATTGCCCCAGACCCACACCAGTACTGGTATCCGATCTTAAGGAACTTGTCCCACTGCCCAACCTGGACCTTACCTCAAAAACCTCATCTACTGTCCCAGCAAAACAATCAGATTCTGCACAGCCAACTCAGGATCCTAAACCTGGCAGCATGGCGGATAATGTAGCTATACAAACCACACCTCTCAGTAAAGCTGTGATGGATTTCATTTTTAGAAGCCAGAAGGCCTAGTACTAGAAAGTCCTATGCTGGGAAATGGAAGAGATTTTGCGCTTTGAACCAAGCTCAAGGAACTGATACAGCTGTCCCAAATATTCCTCAGATTCTGCAATACTTAACTGAGATGCTGGACAAAGGCCTATCTTTTTCATCAATTAAAATCCATGTCTCTGCCATTTCGGCTCATTACAATACAGAGCCACCACTCTTTTCTCATCCTTTATTAAGGCAGTACCTCAGAGGAGCCAAAAACTTAAGGCCTCCAAGGAGAACGCCAATACCTGCATGGGACCTCAATTATGTCTTGGAAAAACTCACCTTACCTCCTTTTGAGCCAGCTGCTACTCCAGATATAAAGTTCTTATCTTGAAAAACAGCTCTGCTCCTAGCAATAACTTCTGCAAGACGAGTTTCAGAGCTACAGGCTCTCATGGCTGTGGAACCCTTTATCATTTTTTATCCAGACAGGGTCTCTCTGAGAACAAACCCTACATTTATGCCTAAGGTGGTATCCAGTGTAGCCCTTAACCAAACAATTCATTTGCCAACTTTTTATCCAAATCCACAGAACAAGGGGGAGAAAATTCTGCATTCTTTGGACGTACACAGACAACTTAGATTCTACTTGGACAAAACTAAAGTTTTCAGAAGGACAGAACAATTACTAGTGGCATATGCCACAGCATCACAAGGAAAGGCTATCTCCAAGCAGACTATTTCAAAGTGGATAGGTCACTGCATTCATTTCTGCTACTCACAGCATGGCAAACCAGTGCCTAAGGGCGTTAGGCCACATTCAACCAGAGCTGCAGCCACTTCTGCAGCCTTTCTCAGGGGAGTACCAACCAAAGACATTTTAGAGGCTGCTACTTGGATTTCAGTGCATACCTTTACAAAACATTACAATTTGCCTCTTTACTCTAAATCCAGGGCAGGCTTTGCCACTGCAGTTCTGCAGGGCCTCATAGCCGCTCCTAATGCTGTTTAGCTCCAGCCTCCCAACCATAACTTTGGGACTCAACCCAAATGTAATGACTGCAACAGTGAAACACGAATAATATAGTACAGTTGTGTACACTTACCATAAATGTAGATGTTAGAGTGTATTCACTGTTGCAGTCCAGGTTACCCACCCGCCATCCCCCTTATTTTTGCTGGAACTTATCTTTACTTCTGTAATCTATACAACCTAGGTGGTGTATTTGCTTATAGACGAAGGTAAAGCTTATTTTTGGTGCATGTATGTTTTATTTACATAATTTTAGCCTACCCTTTTTGGGGCACCTGACATCTGGGGCAAGAAAAACTGAATAAAATGGCGTCGGCTGCATCTTTTATACCCCTGACGACCTGACATCAGGGAAAAGGCAACAGCAACCGACACAGGACCCAAGACTTTGGAATTCAGGCTGACTGAGGGCAACCTGCCAGCAGGATAACCCAAATGTAATGACTGCAACAGTGAATACACTCGAACATCTATATTTATGGTAAGTGTACACAACTGTACTTTTCACTGACATTTATGCCAAATCAAGACCTTTTTAATAGTATGTACTAGGTAATTTCATCTTTTCTTTTCACAAGAGCTGTGATATGTATAGAACTCTGCCACTCGTGTATAATGTGGACTTTTTTTGAGGAATTTTATTTTTCCAGTCTGGAATAAGACTATGAGAAAAGCTCAATGTTTCCAAAAAAGGAATTTCCATATCTTCCAGAAATTATCACTACTTTTGTAGTGATGAAAAATGGGTGCTCAGGAGTCCAACAACTGTTTTTTTTTTTTTTTTTTTTTTTGATTATTACAGTTAGCAGATGTGCACTGGAGAATGACATTATTCTGAAAGAAACAGCACTTTTTAGGATAAGTGGAACAAGGTCCAATGTCTGGCAGTTGGCTTAGAGGATTAAGTAGCTGTTAATGAGCTGTTTCCTGAGGTCTAATGGTTAAGGTATGATTCCCTCAGCTTCTGTTGCCTAACTTTGTGACTCTGAGCAAGTCACTTAACCAGATACTTCTTCCAGGCTGAGTCTGAAAAAGGTCCATGGAGATCAGTGATCTGCTGTGGAAAACAAATACATGTAAATAAATAAATAAGGTTTCAGTACTCTGCATCTGTGCTGCATACTAAGTGATTACAGCATTGATTACTGACACAGTGCCTCCACTAAAAGCCACTTCATTCTCAGCAAAACAAAAGAAATCCTTGAAATGTTCCAGTAATAATAGATGATTTGACAGTTCAGTGTTAATGCCAGGACTGCCAGTGAACAAAGAGGGTTCCACATCATTGTCACCTTCATCCCATTTAATATTCTGTCTAGCTTCAGGATTTGTATTTGATGAGACGTCCCCTGCAAGGAAACTTGCAATGCTGCTGAACCCCCCCCCAACTTTGAAGTCCCATTTCTTTCTACATCTATATCTTCCATAGTCTGTGAGTTGAAACAGCTGTAGCCTGTAGATGCTCTGCTGTCATATAGAAGTATGTATGTAATCTGACCATACTATGCCCATGCGAGTGAGACGCTGTTCTACCCTAACCTGATATAACTTTGCTAGAGGCATGCATGCATGCATGCATGCCATAGCTTCAGAAGGTAAAATACGTTTTGAGCCTTTAATATGTGTACATGTACTACCATGCAGTGCAGCTTTAGGCTTTCAAACGCCCATGACTGTCTTCTATGTATGCCCTACTTTGAATTAATGTCCAGTAAATGATGCTTTGACTCACTAGCTGCATCTTCACAGGAGTTGATGTTCGTAAACATCTTTTATAGACCATTGTTTAGCTCCTTTATACAAAACTTAGTGTATTGTCACAGATTATTCATGCATTGTGGCATATAGTGGTTTAAGTGACGCAGTGCATTTTCAACTCACCAAAGCCTAATTTATTTTGACTGTTTTTAGTAAAAAGTTATATTTTATTAAACCATGGACCAACAAAAAAAAAAAGCCTGCTTAATCAAGTGAAACTTTATTGTCATTCAGACCATACAACCATAAGTGTACAGCTGCATGAAATTACACTTCTTCAAGCTCATGAATACACAGCCATTTCAACAAATGAACATAAGCACATAAACAACACACACACACACACACACACACACACACACACACACACACACACACACACACACACCAGTCCAAACCAACCGAAGTTCCATCTCCACACCAGCAGTCTCAGTCCAGTTCCAGAGACCCAACAAAAATCAAAGATCTAGATCATTCCACATCCAGCAGACAATCTGGTCTCCATTGCCTTGTCCAGATCAACGATCACAGTCTCCATCATCCTTCACTATCACAAGCCACCATCCAGTCCACCACCAACCTCATCTCCACATCAGCAAGGGCTCAGCTTCCTCTGTCAAAATCAAGTTCGGATCCAGCACATCATCTGACACCATCTGACAATCTGGTCTCCACCATCCACTTCACTCTGTGCACCTCTCCACATGTAGGCTGAAACAGCCATGACCAGACCAACCACTCCAGCCACTCCAAGCTATCTGAGCTAATCCGCATGGCCCACCAATCCAGCCGATCCATCGACACCATCCGACACTGCAGTAGTATCCCACTCTACACTCAAGTCACAAGCAACTTCAAAAAACAATGAACACATACCGACATTTTCTACAAAAAATATGAGACAACAACTGTAGCTGAAGAGGCTGTTGCTGCATAAGGCGCCACCATCTTGCATATTCAATCCCCAGTAATATCATGATAAGCTTGTCCATACACTTAAATGGAGGTGTTCCACACATTCTCCTGCTAACTTTGCCTTGACATCACCAGTCACAAGGGTCAGTAGACATCTAGGTATGGAAAATGCATAGTAATGGATATAAAAAACATGATGGAGAAAAATAAAGAAGAAAAAATGAGAGGAAACTGTAGCATGGCTTTGTAGGCAACATATGCCATGGTGCAGAAGGTAAAAGATTTCATCTATGACACAAAATTTTAAAAATTGCAAAAACAAAATAATACTAAGAAAATCTCAGGAGAAGCACTGAAATCAGTATCAATTATTGGCCTTTTGGCTAAGAACAAGTGTAGTGTATTCCATCAGCATAGCAAACATCACTTTAATCTTTTGATAAATGCTTCAGTTTACCAGAGAAATCAGATTGACTTAAAATCTCAAAAAGTAATGAAAACATTGGCCTCCTAATCTCCTAGTAAACTTGCAAAGAATCATGTCCTGTTCTTCACTAGGCCAAACTGCTGTACTGTGTTCTACAGATTTAACTACTTCCCAGTACTTGGTAGGTATTTCCAGGTACTGCTTCATATTACATGCTTTGATAAAGACAGTGGTGCTAGGCTTTTTAACATGCAGCTTTGTGTGTGTGTGTACATATATATATATATATATATATATATATATATATATATATATATATGTGTGTGTGTGTACATATATGTATGTGTGTATAACTAATATGGCCCCACTAGGAAAATCTCATTATAATGTTTAACAGAAACCATCTATTTTCTAGTGCTGTGTCACATTGTTAATAGAAAGAATAGTTATGTAAAATCTCACCGTAACGGTTAATGTCCTTCTCTTCTCTGTTGCAGTATTATTTACATGAGGTAGTTCTCTGCCATAGGTGACCCAACATTGGCCAGTATACAAAAGTCTTTCACTACTGTAAGATGCATGGTACATTGCACGTAGGCTGCTATCGTGCATCAGCCTTAAAAGTGGTGTCCGCATCCACTGACCTCAGAAGTGAATGCCGCAGGAGGAATGCCATCCTAAACAAAGTAGGGTGTGAACATCCAAGGTAAAGAACCAAACAACCAGGGGGAAGGAGGGAGCGATTGGAATACTGCAACAGAGAAGAGAAGAACATTTGTTGTTATGGTAAGATTTTACACAACTATTCTATGTCCTTCTGTTCATCTGTTGCAGTGTTCTTTACATGAGGGAGAGTACGGAAGCTCAAGAGGAATGGGTGGAAGAAGAAGCAGTCAAGCTTTCCAGAAAGCCATAGAAATGCCATCCAATTTGTAATGTTTGGTAAAGGTTTGCACAGAAGTCCATGTAGCCACTTCAAGAATAGAGCTAGTATCTAGTCCCTTAAAGAAAGCACCAGATGAAGATACAGCCCTTGTGGAATGTGCCTTACAGAAGAGGCAAGGGTCTTACCATGATTCACATAAAACGAAATTGCTTTAGAAATCCAAGTAGAAATAGTCTGCTTGGAAATGGACAAACCCTGTGCCCTGGGATTATAGGAAACAAAAGGCTGGTGAGATTTCCTGATAGGTTTAGTCTTGTCTGAATAAAGTCTAAGTTATCTAAGCACATCCGGGGTGTGCAGCACCTTCTCACTAGAATTCTGGGGAGAAGGAAAGAAGGTAGGTAAATGAATGACCTGGTTGAGTGTCAACTCAATGACTACCTTGGTAATAAAGGAAGGGTTGGTATGCAAGGACACCCTTTCTTATGACAAACCAGAAAGTGGAGAGGCCATTAGGGAATGCGGCTCAGAAACGCATCTTGCTGAAGTTAAAGCAAGTAGAAGTACTGTATTCCAGGAGCGGTGTTGCAGGAAAGCTGATAAAGCTGTCTCAGAGGGGGGAGAGTCAGCTTTTCGAGTACAAAATTAAGATCCCAAGGAGGAGAGATAAGTTTCCTGGGAGGTCTAAAGTGAAGGACTCCTTTAAGAAGTTGTTTAGCCTCAAATCTGCTAGCTAGAGGGGAGATAAAGGCAGACAGGCAGAAATAGCTGATGTGGGGTTTCACTGAACAGTAAGCCAAGTCAGCATTGAGCAATTCACACAAATAAGAAAGAACCAAGGGGACTACCACTGATAGTGGATCTGGGTTTCTTGACATACACCAAATTGAAAATCTTTTTCACTTGGGCAAGATTTTCTGGTATTGAGTTTCCTAGCCTCCTACAGGACCCTTAGCATGTCCTCAGAGAACAAGGGTCTAAAAGGAATTAAAACTCTATCACCCACAGATTCAACTGAAGGGTAGACAAGCGAGGATGGATGAGAGTTCCTTTGTCTTGTGTGAGAAGGTTCACCCTGTGAGGGAACTTGTGACTGGCCTTGGCTAAATGCAGCAGAAGAGGGAACCAATGCTGTCTTGGCCAAAAGGGAATCACCAGCAAGATTTTTGGGTTGTCCTGCTGAATTTTGAGCAGGACTTTCAGAATGAATTGAAGGGGATGGAATACATACAGAAATATCCTCTTCCAAGAGAATGAGAGGGTGTCCACCTTCTGAACCAGAGGATGTGGAAGTCTGGCACAAAATTGTGGAAGTTGTCTGTTCTTGGAGGAGGCAAGATCATCTACTTGAGGCATACTCTGCTGGTGGACAGTGTTCAGAATCACATCCCTTTGATGTATCCATTTGTGGGACTGTGTTTGGGACCTGCTCAAGGAGAGCCATGCAATTTTGGCTGGATGGAAATTACACTGTCTGAAGAGTCTCCAGATATTGGAGTGTCAGCCTGCATAGTAGGTAGAATTTGGCCCCCCTTACATGTTCACATACCAGAAGACCATCATATTGTCTGTGAACTGCTTTAAAGATCCTGGGAGGAAGAGAGGATGAAAGGTCTGAATGGCTCGTAGCAGGGTACTCATCTCCCTTACATTAATGTGTTCCCATTGTTGAAAGGGGGACCATACCACTTGTGCTTTCAAATTTCTGAAGGCTGCCCCCCAGCCCACATGAGAGTCATCTGTGAACAGCTCATGGACGAGTAGCAGAAGGTGCAAGGGAGTCCCGGGTTGAGTGACCCTTGTTGGATCCACCACTGGAGTTCCTTCTTCAGACAGGGGATGAGAGCAATTGGAAACTCCAGAGGATGCAAATGCTACATCCAAACTGACTGTAGGAACCGCGGGAGTTTTCCTCATGTGAAGGTTGGCCAGAGGTAGCATTGGAATGGTGGATGCCATGAAGCCCAAAGCCCTGAGGAACTCTCTGGCTGAAATGTGGTGCATAGGCAGAAGGCTTTGGAAATGGGAGACCAAGGTCCTGCACCTTCTGTGGAGGAAGAAAGAACCTCATGAGGTCTGTCTGTATTCTGCACCTCAGGAAGATGTGGTCCTGGGAGGGGCTGAGAACAGATTTTTTTTGTGGTTTATGGTGAATCCAGACTTTGTAGAAGGGAAATGGCAAAGCATATGTTTTGTTCCATGATCTATGGGAAAGTTGTTAGAAAGAGGAGATAATCCAGAGTAGGGAAAACGTGGATGCCCTGAAGCCTGCAGTAGGCAATCACAGGAGATGGACGTTTTGTAAATACCCTTGGTGCAGTAAAGAGTCCAAAGGGCAAGACAGAGAACTGAAAATGCAAGAAATCCACAGAGAAACGTAAAAACTTCCTGCAATTGGGGTGGATGGGAATGTATAGGTATGCGTCTTTGATATCCAAGGAAGTCAAGAAGGCTTGGGGTAGAATTAGGGGAAACTAGGTCTGAAGAGGTAACAAACGGAAGGTGTTGAAATGAGAAAGGTCCAGAATGAGTCTGCAAGGACCATCCTTTCTGGGCACTAGGAACATTCTGGAATAGAAACCTCTTCTTTTTTGGTCTTGAGGAACCTCGTGAATGGTCCGTTGTCTCCTCAGGTCTAGCAGTACCTTTGAAAAGGAAGGTAGTTGTTTCTTTGGCGGTTGAGTAATGTGGGTGAGGTGGTTTGGGCAGTCAGAGGGAACCAGGCTTGACAGAAAAGGACTGCTTCTTAGCCGGAGTTACAGGATAAGTCCTGGGCTACTGAGGCATCCTAGCAGCTTTTTTTGTTTTTGGTAGAAGGGGGCGGGAGTGTCTGTGTACAAAAGCAGGTTTTGCCAGATAATTTCATTGAAATTTAGGCTCTGGGGAAACAAAAATAAGTTTAATTTTCTGCAATTCCTTATTCTTTTAAAGCAGGGACCTGTGTAAGTTAGCAGCTGCAGGACCAAATAATGCAGAGTTGTCCAAAAGTGCATCCAAAAGTTTAGATTTAATGTCCTCTGGTAATGGCTGGAATCTTAACTAGGAGAATCTCCATAAAAAAGAGCCAGAAGCAGCTGCCCTAGCAGAAGCCTCTGCAGCATCATAGCTGCATTTGATGGATTGGCGGGCTGCTTGAGAGGAGGCTGCAAGCAGGAATGTAGCCAAAGTCGTATTCTCTGAATCAGACAAATTAGAAATGACTTGAGAGAGCTGAGACAGAAGCTCTAGGGCAGATTTGGTCATGCGAGTTTGATAATTAATGGCCCTAAATGCCAAGGTGGTAGAAGTGTTACACTTCCTTGCCCAGCCTTTCCATGATCCTGGTATCCTTATCTGAGGGAAGGAGAGAGGTTGACGGTAGTAACCTGGATGGTTTGTCTGAAGCCACAGAAATAACCGATGGATCTGCTGAAGGACATCTAAACAGGAACTTGCAGTGCTCAGGTACCTTGTAAAATCGGTCAGTCTTCTTAGGAGCAGGAGGCTGGGAATCTGGGGTCTGAGAGATGGGCGCAAAAGCATCTAGAAATGTAGGTTACACAGGAGGAATAGCTGAAGGACTGGGAGATTCCACCTGCAGAAGATTGTAGTATTTCTTTTACACTTCAGATACCTGAGTGCTATCCCATTTAAAATGATCCCTCATTTTGACCAGAGTCTCTACAAAAGAGAGTTCTTCCATGGGTGAGTCAGCCCCATTGGAATCCTCCTCTGGAGAGGGGATCTGAGAGGAATAGGCCAGAGATTCATCTTCTGAGGATGCCTCTTCCTCTGATGAAACCTCTTCCCTAACCCTTTTATGTGGGAAGCAGTGCAGGGGGGGGGGCAGGGACTGAAACTCCTGAAGGGAGCTTAAGGGCCATAAGGGCTTTGAAAATGCCTTGGGTGAATTGTTGACCATCACTTTGGGGGAGGGGGGGCAAGTGTTTAGTCTTCTGCTTCTTCTTTTAATGCAGGTCTACCCTATGTACTTTGAGACCTGGACGTAGGTCTACATTCAAGAATATCAGAGTGAATTTCCTCCCACACAAGGATCTAAGGTATCCCCTTAGGGCCTTCGGTGATCACGAGCCTAGGTTCCCATGTACATCTGAAAAGGATGCCTGCTCAGCCTCTGAGGACATGCCTGTGATCGGATCCAAGGTAGCCTCAACATTGGGCTCGGCATATGAATCAGAACAAGTAACCGTAAGCATCTCCAGGCTCTCATCCATCTCAGGAGAGACGTCCGTGGTAAGAGATGCAGTAGAAGGTTCAGTCCTCAGCTTTCTGCTTCATAACGACTCTGGCTCGGGCCCCGAGGTTCCCTCCATTCGCGTTTAACTTGCAACTTTAAGGGTTGATTTTCCAAGTAAATGGCTAAGGAGGAAAGTCTACTCCTTAGAGTCTTGGGCATAAAGACAAATGGGACAAGATATGTGGTCGTGGATAGGCCCTAGGCAGAACAAACCTTGGAGATGGCTATCTTTATGTGGAATTTTTCTTCCACCACTGGCATTTGCCTTTTTCAGATGACATGAACCCTACCACAAAACAACGGCAAAAGAAACGAGAATTCCACAATGGGACACTTATCTGAGAAAATCTCTGGAATACTGTTAACAACTCAGTGAGCAGACCTATGTTCGAGTTGGCATTTAGACTAGCGGCAGAGAAGTTCTGAGGTTGGTGCGTGCTTACCCTACTTTTATTGCTGATGGTACGACAGCATCCTACCTGCAGTCATCCTATGTACCACACACCCTACAGTAGTGAAAGACTTTTGTATACTGGACAACATCGGGTCGCCTATAGTAGAGAACTCCCTCATGTGAAGAATTACTGCAACAGACGAATAGGACATCTGTAAGGTATCTGATATATTAATAGCAGTGTCTCAGCAGATATGGAAGCAGATGTCTGTAGCCCCTAGTGGGGAAAAACTACAAGTTGGGTGTTCGTACAGTAAACACTTTCCAGTACTACATGGTCAAATCCTAAATTAACATGAAGCCTCTGCAGACTAAAAAATACAGTTATATATTTATCCAAATGTCTGATGGTCTGCGTCACTCTTGCAGTCTTGTTAGTGAAGGTGTATAGTTGTTAGGATTTCTGTAGGCATAACATTTTCAAAAAGAACGAAAAAAAATATTTCTCCAATTCACAAATCATCACCAAAAATCTAAAGAATGAAAAGCTGATAAAGATAAAACAAAAACAAAGTAAAACCATCAAACCACAAGCATCAAAGTGCTGTATCTTTTGTTAAAATAAGTAAAATATGTAAGTGGTTTCACTTCACTCCAAATAGACTTCATCAGGCGTTAGTACTAAATGGCAGTGTGTGTTTTTTTTTTTTTTTTTTTTTAACTTTGTTAGCCAGTCATACATGTATATACTTTTTCATTAACAAAAAAAAAAAAAATACCCTTAATGCGTAGGTGGCTGTTTTGTAGAAGTGTTTAAGTTAGTGCATTCACTCAGTTCTAGGTTAACACAGATGACTTGCCATTCATATTCACAAAAATTCAACCCATTTTGTAATTCACCACCAATGATATATAAAGTATCCTCATATGATATAAAGAAAACAAGCCTTTTAAATCTGATGCATGTTAAAACTTGTGTTTAGAAAATACATTTTTTTTCTCGTGATTCTTTGTAATTATGTATAACAAAGAAACCACAATAACACAATCAGCCACGAAAATGCAGTTTAGGTACCTTAGTCAGAGACCGCGAAACGTCACAGTAATTTTATTAAATGCTAAGTGCTTTCACCTGAGAATCTCCCGAGCGTCATCAAAACAAAGTACATAACAAAAACAACCACTTTTAAATACACATAATCAATTCTGAGCCAATCAGTGAACTCTTTCAATAAAAGAATACCCACCAATTTACCTCCTCATAGTGTGAAACAATACAATGCACATATACAGTAAAACATAATCTTGGTTAAAAGCTTGTAACAGTTCTACATAGTTTGTTAATAATAATGAAAAATCCCTAGAACAGTGTTACCTAAATGTTTAAAAGCACTTCTTATTTTATGAACTAACTAAATGTAATATATATAATAGCATAACTGCTAAAAAATAAACTGTTAAAAAAGCACTTATAACTTAGCTGCCCTGAATCTGAGCACACTATTAATGCTCAAATATTAATATTATTTTTGCTATAGTTTAAAATAAATGTTTGAGAGACAAGACTTAATTAAACAACAAACGGACAGAAATAGCAAAAAACTAGGGACATATAAATGTGGATTTTGTAACTGGTGTTCTTCCATGACGGACAAAGGAAATTTATTCCTACCAGCGAGGAAATTTGACATTACAGCTGTAATAGTAAAGGGGTTATTTATATTGCCATGTGTGAACAATGCCCCAGTTTTTATATAGGCAAAACGGAGACCATTAAGGAGACGTGTATATGAACACCTATACGACATGGCATAACGAAAAAACACTAATGCCTTCTATAGGCATCAAGAACTATTTGAGAGTAGTAAATTTAAATTTTATATAATAGAACAGGTTACACAGGATCCAAGGGAGGACCTTGGGAGGCCAAACTTGAGTACAAGGAACTTTTTTGGCAGCTAAAATTGGATGCGTCTCGGAACCCAGGGCTAAATGAATATTTGAGCATTAATAGTGTGCTCAGATTAAGGGCAGCAAAGTTATAATTGCTTTTTTTGTCAGTTTATTTTTTAGCAGTTATGCTATTATATTTAGCTAGTTCATAAAATAAGAAGTGGTTTTAAAAATTTAGCTAACACTGTTCTAGGGATTTTTCATTATTATTAACAAACTATGTAGAACTGTTA